>NC_081186.1:51566299-51801576 GCF_029867415.1 Vicia villosa
TATATATTAATATATAATTAGGTTAGTAAAATGATAATAAAAACCTAAATTTAATTGATTGGGTAAGTGGCCAAGATAAATCCCTTATTATGGATGTAATGGGTTTGTATTAACTTAATTAAATTGTGTATTTTAAGAGGATGAAAGTGTGAACCGGATAGAAACCTCGTCGAGACAGACATATCGTTCTCATGTAGCGTAAGTTGAATGTGTTTGAAGCTTGCTAAGGTAAGGGCACTTTCTAACGATATTATATGTGATTGAATGCATATATGTTGGTATGAATGATGGTGTTCCCAATTGGGGATTTTGTGATAATTGTGTGTCCGACTGAGAATGTTTAAATGTTGTGTGCCCAATTATGAATATGTGTTTATGCTGTGATGCTAAACATGTGAACATACTTTCATATGATTTGTTGAATATATGAATTTGACTGGTGGTTACGATTACATATGTGAAGATTATGTAAGTTGTTGCATTTGGATATGTAGAGAAATCATATACTCATGCATATCATAGTTGCGTGTATGTCAAGTGGACTACACCGGGTGAGGACTCTAGTGGATTGAGCCCACCTAATCCTGCGGGATTTTATTGAGTCCGTTGTCAGTAAGGAACGCTGCACCTTTGGTGGAAAGGGTCCACGACTCTCTGCGGAGAGGTTAAATTCCAGAATTCATGCATGTGAGGAACCCGGTTAGGGAGAATCACACCCATATTGTGTCTGCATTAGGCTATTGGTGCATTATTTTATTTATTGAAATAAATATTATGACTGTTGTATATCATGTTTTACTTGCATGTGTGTATTCTTTCATGTATGCTATTTTTAGATCGTGACCCTCTAATATTATTATTGAATGGGATGAACGCCCCCAGGTTGTTAGGAATTGTGATAATTAGGGTATCCAGGTGTCGTGAAGACTTGCAAGATGTGAATGTCTTTGGAAATCGAAATCATCAATACTCAATGTCATAATGAGTCTTTTGTACTAAGTCATCCTTAGATTGGGATTCAAGCTCAGCTTAGGGGTTCTTGTTGAAGTCATTGTTTACTTTTCCTTACTATTTTCTCTATAACTTGTATTGTGGAAAATCCTGTTTATTTATTTGTTAAAATAAAGATTATCATTATTTTATTTTAGATAATATGTTTGATTTGTGCTCTTAAACCTTTAATTGAGAAAACAATTTATAAAAGAGGCCTTGTGTTATGATCATTGTTTTACAAAACTTTACTCTGATTTATTTTAAAGATGATCATAGATGTTTTATTTCAAAGACTTTGTTGTATTAAAAAATAAAAAAAATACATTCTCGCATTTAAAAATTGGGGTGTTACACATTGTGTAAGTTCTGTTGAAGTATGGCTAATTTCCGCTGCATAGCCTCTGTTGCAACCCCTATTGTAAATGAAAGATCCTAGGGTATTTAACAGAATGTATGGCAGAACCTTATTGCTATAATCAAAGTGTCAAAGATACTTGATGTTGGGACATTAGTACTGGTATGCAGCTACTAGTTGAAGCACATATGTTCTGGTGCTAAACTAATGTAGCGTGAGTACATTGGTTTGGAACCTACTCCTGATCTGGAAGAGGAAACATCTGATTATAAGTTGATCAAGACACCATCAACATGTACTTCTACTTCAAATCTTAATTTATGGGAGTTTAGAAGTAAAAGCTCAGTGCTAAAGAAGACTCGTGAAGGTATTCCTTTCTGATCCTTTATGTTTAAATCAAGATGAGCTTATATCTGGTATCTTCTTCTGATCAAAGGAACTAGATATGTGGATTTGGATTCATAACCACAGAGCAGTTGTTGGAGCTTAATACTGTATCTCAACCACAGTGAAATATGGTCACGAATATTGACTGCCCTAGTTGTTATCCAGAAAGGGTAGTGTTATTTAGAATCAAGGAAGTCATATGGCCCAGAAGAATCTGACTAATTCAGTGTTATGCCATAACTGAGTCTGTTCCAGAAACCTAAATGAGGGAATCTCCTCTATAGGTACAGACTATGGCATCCATCATCTCAAAATCAGAATGAAAGTCTGAAGAAAAGCTTATTGAGATGTTGGCCACTCTATTCCTTGATATGTCTGGATAGTGCTGATAATTACACTCAAGTGCTATGAATTAGATGTTATAGATGTTAACCAAAAACCATGAAGGATGATGTCATATCAGATGTTACAACATCATCTCAAGGTCTTCAGTGTTTTTGTGGTTATTGCCAAAAGTAAGCAAGGAGGTGATCAGTCAGAATATTCTAGTGTGAGTAGTAAATTCTAACTGACTAACTGATAAGTACTTTGACGGGAGACTTAGTACTTATTAGGTGAAGAACCTGGATGCAAGACTGAGAAGAAGAAATCAGTCAAACTGAACTAGTGTGAGTAGTAAATCTTACTAAGTAACTAATGAGTACTTTGACGGGAGACTTAGTACCTATTAGATGAGAAGCCCTTCTAGTTGTGTATTTAAGGTCTAGTGTGAACTAAATGTTATTGTTCACTGATATCCTCACAAGTTCAGGAGGTTTGGCAATGGTATCTGGTGTAACATACTGATTCTGTTAAATATCTTGATAGGAGCTGAATATTTGCAATATCTATATGAAGAAAAGAAGTATGTGATGAAAGAAAAAGCTCTACATGAAAATACATCATCACTACTGTTGAAGACACTAGAGAGATAAGGTTCAGACTTATCTGCTGAAGATTGATTTATGGTTATACAATTATAGTTTCTTCTACTTCAATTTGCAGAGTGTGGCAATCTGAATCTTGTGTAGCAAGCAAACTGAAGATTCTAAATTTGGAAACTGTGACAAATTCCAAATGAAGGGTGCTTCAAGGACGAACATCAAAGATGTCCTGAATTTGTATATCTCAGGGGGAGTAAGAGAGTATGAAGATCAGCAAGGACAATGTTATTCTGCTTCTAATCAAATGGAAAGTCTCTCAAAGACTAATCTTTAAGCCAGAAGAACAATGTCATACAAGATGTCATAACATAACTCAAGACATGTTTTATCCTTGAAAACCAACAAGGACCCTTCTTTGAATTAATATCTAAAAACATGTATTGATGGTGTACATATCACTTGTTCTGATATAGTGCATGTTCCAACCATTGCACAAGTCCACCTGATGCAGTTCTTTTTCAAATAACATCTCTTGATCAAGACATTTGTTAAAGTCCAGGTATGTTGTTTAAATTGCTCATGTTTTTAGAGTCTTTTCTGTTTCATTCTTTTGAGTCTTGGTTGAGTCTCTCATGTTCTTATTTTGAATATGAGTTAAGTTTAGAGTCTAGGTTATGTTTGTCAAATTGTGACAAGCATATGGTATAAGGGTAGTGTTCAGACATTGTTAAGTCTGAGGTCATTCTTTGTGGTTGTTTTGTAAAGATATTTTGTTTTTAATTTTAGATCTTGTTTCGAGTCATGAACAAAAATTGTTTCTTGTGTTCTAAGTCAATATAGAGGTCTGGTTCTTTATGTCTGTAAATGGATAATCCAAGTGTTTAAATTTCCGTTAGTGAGTATCCTCTTATGCTCTAAAAGAGGATGTTGTGTCAATATGTGTTGTAGCATAGTTCTCAGTTTGAGGGGGAGCATTTAGTATTTTCTTCCTCGTGTGCATCATGGCCCCAATTTTCTCCTTCTCTATGAAGATGATATCTGTGATGTTATGTTTCCTATGCTATTGTGAGTTCTCCTTCAACAAAGCCTTTGTCTTATTATGACTAAAAAGGGGGAGATGTGGTTATGTTATGTTATCTCTGAAGAGCAACTTTTAAGGGGGAGAAACTTTGTGTGATTTGTGGGATCCTTAAAAGAGAGAGAGAGAGAGAGAACATTGGAGTTGGACCTGCCAGAAAGATGTCCTAGTATGATGTTTCAACATCATAAAAGAAGACTGAAGACTGTCACTTGTAAAGTTTGAAATATCATAAATAGTGACTACGAAAGACTTCTAAATGGCTGCTACTGAATTGTAATGTTTAAACCCTTGTATTTTTATGCTTCTGTAATACAAAGGTTATGTAAATTAGTTTTATCCAAAATAAGCCAAAGGGGGAGATTGTAGATGTTTTTAGATTGGCTTTATGTTTGGTAAAACTAATTTAGCAGCAATAGGTTAAATAAAATTATAACTTGTAAGAGAAAGCATGTTGAAGTTCTATTTAATGGAGAAACATGTTGTGTTGAAATGTTTCAACATCTGGAACAATATGTCGAAGAAGATGTCGTGACATCGTATTTGAGCTGACAGTTTGGATTCTGTTATAACAGAAACAAAATATTCCTAAAACATTGAATCCTATGTGGAGATATATATAAGGAGGTCAAGGAGAACATTTAGGAAACTAAATGTGGAAAATTTTTCTAGGAGAGTCTGTTGCAAAAGTGTAACAACTTATTGTTGTTACTTGGAGCATATTTTATGGAGATATTTGTGGAGAATATCTTGGAGCTTATATTGTGGAGCAATTTTAGCAATAGCTTGTTATGTCAGTTTGTTACGATTTGAAGGCCCAAGTCCAGTTGGGAATAAGTTATAAATAGAAGCTTTGTAACCTAAGTTTAGTGCCAGTCGTAATTTTAATAATGTAGTTTTTAAAGGCTGAGTCTATAGAGTGAACCTCCCGGATTGTGTGAAGGTCACCATGTTTTAAGAAGCTAGACGGTTTTAGAAAGATGTAATCATTAGGGTTAGCCGTGTAAGTGAACCACCCGGTTTGTGGGATGGTCACTGATTTATGCCTCGAAGCCTGTAGGCAAGAGGTTTATTTTACTCACTCAGAAGCTGTGAAGCAATGAGTGTAGTTGTGTCCTTGGAAGAAGCTGTGAAGCAATTCCGAGTTAGGTTTGTTTATGTGCTTAGAATGTTGGCAAAGGGCTGTTGATGCAGTGGCTGAGGTGTTAACTGCTAGACATCATTGAGATGATTGGGAGTGAGAGTGGTTTCTCATATCTAGGGAGAACCTAGGTAGAAGGGTCATTGGGTAGTGATTAAGTGATGAAAATTCTAGTAACTCACGCTCGATGTCTTGCTGGATGTTATGACATCCCCAATTACACAACACAGATAATTAAAACAGAAACGCATAAAAACAATAAAGAACACACAGAATTATTTACCCAGTTCGGTTCAAACAACCTACTTTGGGGGCTACCAAGCTATGGAGGGAATCCAATATAAGCATAATTAATTCGGAGTTAAATCCCCCGTTTACAACTCCTCACTTAAAACCTACCCAATGCAATTCCAATCTATTCCTAGACCTGAGTATTGAAGGATAGAAAAACACTTAGAAAGGGGGGGTTTGAATAAGTGTAGCTTTAAAAAACTTGACAGATAAAAATAAATTGCACAGTTATTTTTATCCTGGTTCGTTGTTAACTAAACTACTCCAGTCCACCCCCGCAGAGATGATTTACCTCAACTGAGGATTTAATCCACTAATCGCACGGATTACAATGGTTTTCCACTTAGTCCGCAACTAAGTCTTCTAGAGTATCCTGATCACAACCTGATCACTCCAGGAACAACTGCTTAGGCACAAGCTAAGACTTTCTTAGAGTATCCTGACCACCACGTGATCACTCTAATTACAACTGCTTAGACACAAGCTAAGACTTCCTAGAGTATTCTGATCAACACTTGATCACTCTAGTTCCTTACAACTTAATGTAATCAAATAAGAGTTTTACAATGCTTCTTAAAAGCTATAATCACAAACTGTGATATTTCTCTTAACGTTTAAGCTTAATCTCACTAATATATTACAACAGCAATGTAGTGAGCTTTGATGAAGATGAAGATTCTGAGCTTTGAGTTTGAACAGCGTTTCAGCAAGTTAATATTCACAGAATTTGGTTCAGAGTCGTTAACCTTGCTTCTCATCAGAACTTCATATTTATAGGCGTTTGAGAAGATGACCGTTGAGTGCATTTAATGCTTTGCGTGTTCCGCACAGCATCGCATTTAATGTTATACGCTTTTGTCAACTACCTCGAGCCTTGTTCACGCTGTGTCTACTGACGTTGCCTTTAATAGCTTCTAACGTTCCTTTTGTCAGTCAGCGTAGCCTGCCACTTGTACTTTCTTCTGATCTGATGTTTGTGAATACAACGTTTGAATATCATCAGAGTCAAACAGCTTGGTGCAAAGCATCTTCTGATCTTCTGACCTTGAAGTGCTTCTGAGCGTGATACCATCAGAACTTCAGTGCTTCTGATCTCATGTTCTTCTGATGCTTCCATAGACCCATGTTCTGATTCTGCTTCGACCATCTTCTGATGTCTTGCCAGACCATGTTCTGATGTTGCATGCTGAACCTTCTGAGTCAAAGCTTCTGAGCGCTGAATTATGCATACTCTTTATATATTTCCTGTAAAGGAAATTGCATTGGATTAGAGTACCATATTATCTTAAGCAAAATTCATATTATTGTTATCATCAAAACTAAGATAATTGATCAGGACAAATCTTGTTCTAACAATCTCCCCCTTTTTGATGATGACAAAAACATATATAAATGATATGAATTTGCGATCAGAAAGAGCAGACGGCAAAAGACAAATTACACAGCTATAGCATAAGCATGTGAATATGTCTCCCCCTGAGATTAACAATCTCCCCCTGAGATAAATAATCTCCCCCTGAAATAAATACTCGAAGAACTTTAATAAAAGACTTCCCTGATTATTTCGGTAGAGACGATCACATAAGCTTCTGTCTTCAGAGAATTCATAGCTTCTGACTTCTGCTTCCATTGGACAGCTTCAGAACTTGAATTTCTTTAGATCCCTAGAACACTCACAGCTTCTGATTCCTGCTTCCATTCAGGACAGCTTCAGAACTTGAATTTCTACCAACATCACTTCATGCTAGATTTGTATCAGAACATTGTTGAATGTACCAGAGCATCATCAGAGCATCTCTACATCCTGAAATGTTACAGAACAAAAACTAAACGACAAAAGTCAGCATGAACGAGTCAGAACATAAAATGTATATTAGAACACATGATATGTATCAGAGCCATATAGGCTATAATAATGTATCAGAGCAAATAGAATTTTGTCAAAGCAAATAGACAAATTTTGGATCAAATTCTATTATCAGTGCTTCTGATTCTGAAGCTTGACAGCACTCAGCTTGCTTCAGTTTCCATAAGCTTATTCTTTTTACAGAATAACGCTTCTTATGGTTTTGCTTCTTGTGTTTGCTTTGAAAATTTTCTTCACTTCTTTATACCTGCAAAACACTTAAACCATATAGAACTTGCAGTTCTTGTTAGTAAATGTGTGGGAGCTTTACCCAGCAACTAATAGATTAATCAAATCATTTATCATTTATCTTCTCCCCCTTTTTGTCATAACATCAAAAAGAATATTCCAAAAGATTCAGATGTGTAAAACAACAAAGAAAATCACTGGAATGTAAAAACAAAGAAACTTTTCATTGATAATCAAAAGATTTTACAAAGGTTCTTATGTTTAACAAGCAGATGCAACAAGGAAAGAAAACTACTAAGACCAAAGACTAAGACCCTAGCAAGACAAAAGCTGCGCCAGCATGTCTTGAACCCTGTCATAATTTGCAGTTTTCCTTGCCATGAAGGAGTGAAAACGCATCATTGACTGCTTCTTGGGCTTCCAGGCGAGGGGTCAGGGAGACTTGATTCTGATGCAGATTTTCCACAATCTCTATCAGAAACAACATTCTCAGCAGGTGAAGATGAAGATATTTCTTTGGAATGGGTTGAGGGAGAGGAAAGGTTAGATGAAGAGGAAGTTGAGTCTTGAAGGTAAAAAGATGAGGAAGAAGATGGAGATGATGGAGGGCTTTCACCAGGGGGTTGAAACACACGTCTAGAATAGTTTCCAGACAACTTTGCTTCGAATGGATTCACCTTGAGAGGGTCATAGGTGATCTTTATCTTTTTGGGTTTGGAAGAAGATGTTTCAACAGCTTTTCTCTTTTTGTTTTCATCATTTTTATGGTTTCCTGGGCTTGATGAAGAGCTCATGATGGATTTGCAGATAATGAACAGCTAGGGTTTGATATGAATGCAGAGAGATAGAGAAGGAAAGCAAAGACAGAGTGTAATAGAGAAAAATATAAGAGGGAAGGAGAAGCGTTTGAAGAGTATTTAAAAGAAAATGAAACAAATGATGAATAGCATTTAATGTTACGTGACATGAGGAGAGATAATAAAGACAAATGAGGTGACTTGCACAGTTACCTATGGTCGGCGTCCCTTCAACTGCACGCACGCTTATCTATGAACACTAAAGACATGTTTACCATCCCGAGATAAAACGTTACAGCTGTTTTGCTTTAAAAGAGGTTCTGAATCAACTTAGACAATGAAACGTTAGTAATAACCGAATCATAATTTCTAAAAGATTTTAATCAGAACTTCTAATTTAACAAATAATCCACTTTCATTTCAGAAGATACTCATACATAAGAACTTCTCATCTTCTCATTCTGGGCATAAATCCATACTGATGTTCTTCAGAATGAACTTAAACCTATCTTCAGCCAGGGGTTTTGTAAAGATATCAGCCCATTGATGGTCTGTATCCACAAAGTTTAAAGATAGAACACCCTTCTGAACATAGTCCCTTATGAAATGATGTTTAATCTCAATATGTTTAGCTTTTGAATGAAGAATAGGATTCTTAGATAAACATATAGCAGAAGTATTATCACAGAATATAGGAATGTTACTCTCATATATCTGATAATCTTCTAGCTGACTCTTCATCCAGAGCATCTGTGTACTGCAACCAGCAGCAGCGACATATTCTGCTTCTGTTGTTGATAGAGCAATAGTTGCTTGCTTCTTGCTATACCAGGAGATCAAATGACTTCCAAGAAATTGGCAACTTCCTGAAGTACTCTTTCTTTCAATTCTGTCTCCAGCATAGTCAGCATCGCAGAATCCTACTAAGTTGTATTCTTTAGATTTTCTGTAAACTAAGCCAACATTAGTAGTACCTTTCAGATACCTTAGAATTCTCTTAACAGCAGTTAAATGAGATTCTCTAGGGTCTGATTGGAATCTAGCACACAAACAAACACTGAAAAGAATGTCAGGTCTAGAAGCAGTCAAATATAGAAGAGATCCAATCATACCTCTGTATAACTTCTGATCTACCTTCTTACTTACCTCATCCTTACCTAGGATGCATGTTGGATGCATAGGAGTTTTGGCTTCTTTGCAGTCTAGAAGATTAAACTTCTTCAGAAGTTCCTTCACATACTTGGTTTGGTGAACATACGTTCCTTCTGATGTTTGATTTATTTGTATTCCAAGGAAGTACTTGAGTTCTCCCATCATGCTCATTTCAAACTCAGCCTGCATAGACTCAGCAAACTCCTTTCCAAGTGTAGCATTAGATGTTCCAAAAATAATATCATCTACATATATTTGACAAATTAAAATATCCCTTTTAAAGGTTTTACAAAAGAGAGTAGTGTCCACTTTTCCTCTAGTGAAACCATTATCCAGAAGGAAAGAACTTAAGCGTTCATACCAAGCTCTGGGAGCTTGTTTCAATCCATACAACGATTTCTTTAGTTTAAAAACATGATTAGGAGACATAGAGTCTTCAAAACCAGGAGGTTGATGGACATAAACTTCTTCATCTATATAACCATTTAAGAAGGCACTCTTAACATCCATCTGATAGAGAGTGATGTTATATTGAGTGGCAAATGAAATTAATAGACGAATAGATTCTAACCTGGCCACTGGTGCAAAGGTTTCTGTATAGTCAATCCCTTCTTGCTGACTGTAACCCTGAGCCACCAGTCTAGCTTTGTTCCTTACCACTTCACCTTTCTCACTGAGCTTGTTTCTGAAGACCCATTTTGTTCCGATTATATTGAATCCATCTGGTCTAGGAACAAGATCCCAAACATCATTCCTTGTAAACTGATTCAGTTCTTCTTGCATAGCAATTATCCAGTCTGGATCTTCTAGAGCATGATCAACAGAAGTTGGCTCGATCAAAGATACAAGACCTAATTGACAGTCTGCATTGTTCTTAAGGAATGCTCTTGTTCTGATTGGATCATCCTTCTTTCCAAGAATGACATCTTCTGAATGACCAGAAATGAGTCTGGATGATCTTCTGACAGATGGTTCTTCAGAAATGCTTAGATTCTCCAGAGAAGCTGATACTTGATCTTCAGATTCTTTGCTTCTGAGAAGCTCTGCTTCTGATGCGTTGCTTCTTGGCTCAACAACTTCTGATACATCAATATCACAATCAGACTTTATAGTTCCAGAGCCAATTATCTTGCCCTTCTGATCTCCTCCAAACTTGACTTCTCCTCCAGACTTAAGCACCAGGTCTTGGAACATAGACCTTCTTCCTGTCATGTGTCGTGAGCATCCAGAGTCCAGGTACCATGACATGTTGTGCTTTGTCCTTTTTGCAGCCAAGGATATCTGCAATAGGAATAATCTTATCCTTAGGTACCCACATCTTCTTGGGTCCTTTCTTGTTAGTTCTCCTCAAGTTCTGGTGGAACTTGGGTTTAGCAAAATATTTAACAGGAGGAACAGAATGATACTTCTTATTCTGAGTTTCATGATATTTCTTAGGTTGTGTCACATGCTTTTTGGTGTGTGTAATGTGAAAGCTTTGTGCATGTGATGTGTGCCTAATATCATGGGAGTGGCCAAATTTAAATTGGTTATACAGAGGCTTGTATGATATTTTCATATCATCCACAGATTCAAGCTTGTATGGGATTTCACCCTCATAACCAATGCCTACTCTATTATTTCCAGACACAGCATATATCATAGAAGCAAGTTGACTTCTGCCTATGCTTCTAGATAAAAATTTTCTGAAGCTCAAGTCATATTCTTTCAGAATATGATTCATGCTAGGAATGGCTTTTTCTGTTTCAGAAGGAGATCCACTGTTTTTGGATAAATTTAAAACTTTTTCCTTTAGTTCAGAATTTTCCAATTCCAGCTTCTTAGTTTCAAATTCAAATTGCTTCTTCAGCTTTTTGTATTTGATACTAAGATGAGCTTTGAGTTCCAGAAGTTCTGTTAGACTGGAAACTAACTCTTTTCTAGATAGTTCAGAAAATACCTCTTCAGAATCTGATTCTGATGTAGATTCTGATCCATCATCTTCTGTAGCCATCAGCGCACAGTTAGCCTGCTCATCTTCAGAGTCTGAATCATCTTCTGACTCATCCCAGGTTACCATAAGACCTTTCTTCTTATGAAGCTTCTTCTTGGGATTCTCCTTCTGAAGTTTTGGACATTCATTCTTGTAATGTCCAGGCTCATTGCACTCATAGCAGACAGCCTTCTTCTTGTCAGATCTTCTGTCATCAGAAGATTCTCCACGTTCAAATTTCTTTGAACTTCTGACGCCTCTGAACTTCCTTTGCTTGTTCTTCCAGAGTTGATTTAGCCTTCTGGAGATCAAGGACAGTTCATCTTCTTCTTCAGATTCTGATTCTTCAGAATCTTCTTCTCTTGCCTGAAAAGCGTTAGTGCATTTTTTAACATTAGATTTTAATGCAATAGACTTACCTTTCTTCTGAGGCTCGTTTGCGTCCAGCTCAATTTCATGGCTTCTCAAGGCACTGATAAGCTCTTCCAAAGAGACTTCATTCAGATTCTTGGCAATCTTGAATGCAGTCACCATTGGGCCCCATCTTCTGGGTAAGCTTCTGATAATCTTCTTTACATGATCAGCCTTGGTGTAGCCTTTATCCAGAACTCTCAATCCAGCAGTAAGAGTTTGAAATCTTGAAAACATCCTTTCAATGTCTTCATCATCCTCCATCTTGAAGGCTTCATACTTCTGGATTAGTGCAAGAGCTTTGGTCTCTTTGACTTGAGCATTTCCTTCATGAGTCATTTTCAAGGACTCATATATGTCATAGGCCGTTTCCCTGTTAGATATCTTCTCATACTCAGCATGAGAGATAGCATTCAGCAAAACAGTTCTGCATTTATGATGATTCCTGAAGAGCTTCTTCTGATCATCGCTCATTTCTTGCCTTGTCAGCTTTACGCCACTGGCTTTTACCGGATGTTTGTAACCATCCATCAGAAGATCCCATAGATCACCATCTAGACCAAGAAAGTAACTTTCCAGTTTATCTTTCCAGTATTCAAAGTTTTCACCATCAAATACCGGCGGTCTAGTATATCCATTGTTACCGTTGTGTTGCTCAGCAGAGCCAGATGTAGATGGAGTTGGATTTGCTTGAGATTCACCAGCCATCTTTTACTGAAGCGTTTTTCTCTTCCTGAATCTTTTCTAAACACGGTTAAGTGTTTGCACCTTAGAACCGGCGCTCTGATGCCAATTGAAGGATAGAAAAACACTTAGAAAGGGGGGGTTTGAATAAGTGTAGCTTTAAAAAACTTGACAGATAAAAATAAATTGCACAGTTATTTTTATCCTGGTTCGTTGTTAACTAAACTACTCCAGTCCACCCCCGCAGAGATGATTTACCTCAACTGAGGATTTAATCCACTAATCGCACGGATTACAATGGTTTTCCACTTAGTCCGCAACTAAGTCTTCTAGAGTATCCTGATCACAACCTGATCACTCCAGGAACAACTGCTTAGGCACAAGCTAAGACTTTCTTAGAGTATCCTGACCACCACGTGATCACTCTAATTACAACTACTTAGACACAAGCTAAGACTTCCTAGAGTATTCTGATCAACACTTGATCACTCTAGTTCCTTACAACTTAATGTAATCAAATAAGAGTTTTACAATGCTTCTTAAAAGCTATAATCACAAACTTTGATATTTCTCTTAACGTTTAAGCTTAATCTCACTAATATATTACAACAGCAATGTAGTGAGCTTTGATGAAGATGAAGATTCTGAGCTTTGAGTTTGAACAGCGTTTCAGCAAGTTAATATTCACAGAATTTGGTTCAGAGTCGTTAACCTTGCTTCTCATCAGAACTTCATATTTATAGGCGTTTGAGAAGATGACCGTTGAGTGCATTTAATGCTTTGCGTGTTCCGTACAGCATCGCATTTAATGTTATACGCTTTTGTCAACTACCTCGAGCCTTGTTCACGCTGTGTCTACTGACGTTGCCTTTAATAGCTTCTAACGTTCCTTTTGTCAGTCAGCGTAGCCTGCCACTTGTACTTTCTTCTGATCTGATGTTTGTGAATACAACGTTTGAATATCATCAGAGTCAAACAGCTTGGTGCAAAGCATCTTCTGATCTTCTGACCTTGAAGTGCTTCTGAGCGTGATACCATCAGAACTTCAGTGCTTCTGATCTCATGTTCTTCTGATGCTTCCATAGACCCATGTTCTGATTCTGCTTCGACCATCTTCTGATGTCTTGCCAGACCATGTTCTGATGTTGCATGCTGAACCTTCTGAGTCAAAGCTTCTGAGCGCTGAATTATGCATACTCTTTATATATTTCCTGTAAAGGAAATTGCATTGGATTAGAGTACCATATTATCTTAAGCAAAATTCATATTATTGTTATCATCAAAACTAAGATAATTGATCAGAACAAATCTTGTTCTAACAAGTATCTCCACTCACTCCCCCTCAATCACAGCAGTGATTACAAATAAACATTAAACAAAGTCAGAGAGAAGACACACTTCAAAAACAAACCTTGATCTGCTTAAAAGCTTCAATCAAGAGACACACACTCGTGCTTAAAAGCTTAGAGTGACAATTAACATAAACAACCTATTCCAACACAATCATCAAAGACAATTGCTTGGAGTACAAGAGACAGCTACAGAACTATGGTTCTTCACAATTAACAAACACTCTCTCTGCGTTCCAAATTAGGATTGCAGACTTTTTATATGCAGCTCTTGGGCCTTGGGCTTTTTTAGAAAAAAATTAGGGTTAACCAAGTTAACCTAATTTACACGCCATCTGGTTGTTACAGAATGTGCTGTCAGCAAAATCTTCTGGACGAAATATTCAACACACAATAAAAGGTTTCCTAAACTGTTGATTGAGAGAAATCAGGAAACACAATTAATAAAATATAACAGCTCCTGCTGTCACACAAGGATGTCATGACATCGGTCATGATATTCACTATAAAACATGTATTAGCTTAACTCATATGCAGCTTGCATAACACAATATCAAACATAAGCACTCAGGTATGTTTTAGCACAAATGCAGCCAACATAAAAACATCTTCAAGTGAGAAGTTTTAAACGGGGGAGTTTAGCTTTGAATTGATACTGCTAATAGTGGACTTCATCCCTGGCTTGGTAGCCCCCAGAGTAGGTTCATTGAACCGGACTGGGTGAACAATTCTGTTGTGCTTTTATTGCTTTTCTGCACTGTTTTTTGTACTCCTACCTTGTCTGTTTTATAATGTCAAATCAGATGTCAAGGCATCCTTATATGACATCCTGAGTCTGTCATGCCAGAATTTCAATCATCCTTCCAAAAATTCCAACACCGACAATCTCTCTCCAACGAGAAAGTCATTCATTGGATAACTAAGAGAAAATCCTCAAGTCCTACTCCCCCACCAAAAAAGTATTTCTCCCTACTTTACCTATTTTTTTTGTTTAGAGATTATATAAAAGACTATGAAAGCTAGATTTAAGTTGAATTTGATCAACCCACGGGTAATGCCAAAATGAAGTATGCAAGTCATACCTTACTTTCATCCTAATACCATCAACAAACCAATTAGAATTAACATCTTGTTTAGAACCTAGAAGAGAGATCGCTCTCAACCAGCTAGAATAGGTACGAAATCTAGGAGATCTACCACCAAGAAAAAGGAGACAACTAGATTCTCGTATCTCAGTGACAAAATATCACGTTATAAACCATGAGCATCAGAGATCAACCTTCACCCTCACTAACCTAGCAAAGCTAGGTTAACGAGGCGAAGATCTAAAACACCGAGGCCTCCTTTATCCTTGGGTTTATAAACATCATACCATTTAACTTAGGGGTTTTAACTTCGCCTTTCATCTTATCCCAAAGGGAGCCTCCTCTAAAACCTAAATATTTTCTTACTTACCTTAATATGCATTTTCAAGAAAGGCAAGAAGAAAATATGTATAGAATTCATGATAGAATTGAGAAGAACCACGCTCCACCCTAAGGCTAACATACATATGTCTCTAAGAAAGCAGACGTCTGGTAAGAACAAATAAGAAGGGATTCCACTCAATAAGGGCTTGAAAGGAAAGGTATGAAAGCTACAATAAAGGTCCTTACTAACTAAGTCCAGAAAACTTGGTTCGACATTGACCCCTACAAGACTAATCTTAGCAGAGTAGACCCAAAATCCAGAAACATGCTTCAACTCCTTAAGAATTGCCTTAATAGTCCATAAAATCTCTAACCTTGCATTAGCCACGATTAGAGTATTATCTATATATTGTAGATGAGAGATCACCAAGTCACAAGAACCCGCCCTAAAACTTGAAAGTAGATCCAACTTCATTGCTCGACTAATCAGGCCACTAAGATCCTCCACCACAAGAAGGAAGCACAAAGGGGCCAAGAAATATCCTTACTTTAAATATCTCTAGGTACATATCTCTTGCGTTAAACATTCGTTAACTAGAATAACAAGAATAAAAAAAACACTTCACATCTTGACCCCCCATTTATCATTTAAACTAAACTTAACAATCATGTAATAAATTCTGAAAACTCCGGCTCATAAAATCATAGTCTTTTTTTAAAATCTACCTTATAATTAGGATCACCAGTCTTAACTTTTTTTAGGCAAATCAACTAATGTACATTAATAATATATATTTTTTCCTAAATCTCATGACTCTATATTTAAATATCATTAGATATACTTTTATATATATATATATATATATATATATATATATATATATATATATATATATATATATATATATATATATATATATATATATATATAGGGGACGACTCAAGTGAGAACACTTGGTTATTATGAGAAATGAGAACAATGAATCACAACTATTAAATTTTGATTTTATAATTACTTATTATTTTTAACCACTAGATTGAAAAGAATCAATGGTCTAGATTTGGAGTAAGTTATAATAACTTACTCCTGGAGTAAGTTATAATAACTTACTCCTGGAGTAAATATAACCCTTCTATATATATATAAATATATATATATATATATATATATATATATATATATATATATATATATATATATATATATATATATATATATATATATATATATATATATATATATAAGAATCAATGGTCTAGATTTGGAGTAAGTTATAATAACTTACTCCTGGAGTAAATATAACTCCAGGAGTAAGTTATTATAACTTACTCCAAATCTAGACCATTGATTCTTATATATATATATATATATATATATATATATATATATATATATATATATATATATATATATATATATATATATATATATATATATATATATATATATATATATATATATATATATATATATATATATATATAGGGGACGACTCAAGTGAGAACACTTGGTTATTATGAGAAATGAGAACAATGAATCACAACTATTAAATTTTGATTTTATAATTACTTATTATTTTTAACCACTAGATTGAAAAGAATCAATGGTCTAGATTTGGAGTAATACTCAAGTGAGAACACTTGGTTATTATGAGAAATGAGAACAATAAATCACAACTATTAAATTTTGATTTTATAATTACTTATTATTTTTAACCACTAGATTGAAAAGAATCAATGGTCTAGATTTGGAGTAAGTTATAATAACTTACTCCTGGAGTAAATATAACCCTTATATATATATATATATATATATATATATATATAAGAATCAATGGTCTAGATTTGGAGTAAGTTATAATAACTTACTCCTGGAGTAAATATAACTTATATTTACTCCAGGAGTAAGTTATTATAACTTACTCCAAATCTAGACCATTGATTCTTATATATATATATATATATATATATATATATATATATATATATATATATATATATATAGGGGACGACTCAAGTGAGAACACTTGGTTATTATGAGAAATGAGAACAATGAATCACAACTATTAAATTTTGATTTTATAATTACTTATTATTTTTAACCACTAAATTGAAAAGAATCAATGGTCTAGATTTGGAGTAAGTTATAATAACTTACTCCTGGAGTAAATATAACTCTTATAAATATATATATATATATATATATATATATATATATATATATATATATATATATATATATATATATATATATTTATCTTGGAAATTGGTAAACTTCGTTAGTCTCTTCTTAAATGTTACTTGCGAGATCGACTAGTGAATCTCAGAACAGCACTCGTGTTTTCAAAGAGTTTTAGTTAGAGTTTATATGTTGTTGTTTTGAGAAAAAGGGTGTCAACACGGCGTCAAAATTAGGGTTTTTTTTGTTGATAATTGAACAAAGTTTAAATGAAAAGCATGTAAAGAAAACATTTAAGTTTGAATGTAAAAGACATAATATTATAGTTTGTAGAAAAGTAAGTGGTGGTTCAAACATACATAGTCTTTGCTTGACTCATTTCGCTCGCCGCTTGGGTACTCTGAGTGTTTAGCGTGCACGCGTCTATAAAATTGTGAACCCCTAAAATTATGTACAAAGTTCTTTATTTATAGTGCATAAAAATAACTACTTTGTGGAGGTTCTTGACTCCCTTAAGAACTCCACGTTCTTTTATCAACTTCCATCATACGACTCCACGTTATTCATTCATGTGCATTTTTCCCTCCAAAACTTTCTTTGTGTGTGACATGGGCCATTCATTTAAATTATTGGACTTTTACCTAATTGTTGGGCCTTTTGGCGTCGTTAGGCCCAATAGATCAATTTTATTCCTTATCTCTTAGTCGACCAGGAGTGGTTCGACCTAAGCCTTTTTGTTTTCAAAAATCTTTTCAGACTCCATACTATTTTGACTGGATTTTATTCCTAGTCGAAAATCCTTGCCAACAATATAGTAGCCAACTTTTTTTATTGTAAAAAACAATAATAGAAATAAATAAAAAATACATCATAAATATTTTAATTAAAATTTAAAATTTTAATATTCTAGATAAAACTGCGCTAATTATTCTTAATATAGTACTCTAAATTTTAAATAATCTTTTCTTAAGAAATATATTACTCCGTATAATATAAAGTTAAACTTTGAAAAAAAAATCCATATAACCAAGTTTAATAAATAATTTACACCAAAAACCATGTTTTCGGCAAAATTACGCATATGACCAGGTTTCAGAGGTGGCCTCCACATAGGAGCCACCTCATGTGGCGACATAGGCCAAATTCCCTTAACTTATGCGCCACCCAGGGTGGCTTCAATGAGTATTTTGGCCTTTTTAGCCACCTAGGGTGGCGCCTACTCTCATTTGTTTTTTTTTTTTTTAATTTTTTTTTTGTTGTTTATATACTATTTTTTTTAATTTTTTTTTATTTATTAATAAAATGGTTTTTAACATAAATATATAAGTTCAGTGAATCAGCTAAGTCGAGTGTCCAAGGAAAAGAGTAGTTCATTGATTAATTAAAAGGTAGCATAGAAAATAACCAACAGAAAAGATAAAGTAAAACATCTAAGAAATCACCACGGTTAAAACAATGTCATTAGGTCCATGCATCATTTGAATGACATCAATGTCGTATTCCACCTTATGCCAGAAACTTATCGTTGCTCCAGTCACAGGATCGGCCCTTGTTTTAAGCCTGTTGATGCTTCTTATCTGTTCGCCGGCCTCGTACTCCCCCTCTAAAAATCTCAGGAGAGTCCTCTTGAGTTGCTCGACGGAAGAGATATTCCAAAACATTACCGGCATGGGAGGTTTGACGGCGGAGAATATGACATGTCCGTTCCTTCTGCGATACTCCGGCTCAGGTTCGGCACGCCATGTTGATCTCCGGGGCGGCAACTCTGTTGTCCGGTGACATCCATCTGGCCTAATGGTTGTCCGGCGAGGCATGGTTGTGTTTGTGTGATTGTTTGGTATTTGTAGTTTGTTTACAAGCACGCCTAACACGTATGATAAATGCAGACACACTGACTTGATGGGACTAGACGAAAGCATGCGTATTTGACTGACTGTCCAAAATAAAGAGTGGCAGTATGGGCCATGAAGACAATTTCACTACGAGACAAAGACATAACTAGTTGATTTAATAAAGGATAATACAAATACATAACAAATACAAATACGAATACCAATACAAATACAAATACAAATACAAATACGAATAATAATACAAATACAAAAACATTGTCAATAAAAATACAGATGACATACAACTAATTGTTGGTGGAATTTGATCCACGGTTAGGACAGGTATTTTTATTGTGCCCGACTTCACGACATATGCTACACTTTCGTACCATTTTCTCATGATCCATCTCGGTTGTGATCCGGGTGCTGTTCGGGCGACCTCTTTTCTTTCTCCTCTTTTCTTGGGAAATATATCCTATAACCCATGAGTCACTTCTCTTCCTGTATGATGCATGCAACCTGAATCCACAATCAGTGTTACTACAGTAAATTTTGTACCTTTCGACATTGGCGCGATCAACTCTAAAGTCAACATTGTTTGCCATATGAAATCTTTTTATGGCCATGATACATGTCTCCTTAGAACGAAATCTGTCTCCTACTTTTAACCGTTGATCTGTTTGGGTGTATGGATCATAGAAAATATCAGTCGATGGTTCGTCATCCCCATCAAAATTCAGGTTCCTCATGTGCACTGGAGGCATATGCACTTGATCTCGTGGTACAACAACTTCCGGTTCATCTTCACTTTCCTCGTTTACCAGGTTATCAACTTCTATTTCCGGTGCTTCTTCTTCTTCATCTACAACGTCGACCTCTGCTTGCTCGTCTTCAAGTGCATCAATGACTTGTGACTCAACCATTTGTGTGGTTTGAACTTCTGGTAGAGTAACATACAGTTCTATGCATTCGTAACCAGAATACTCATGATTGGCAAACATATTCTGCATGTCTTCATCGTCTTTGATCTCAACTTGGATAAACTTGACCGGGTTGTCTCCACGAAGAAATCGATATTGGTAAAAAATCTGGGATACACCATCCATTGCAAGCTTCGTCTCTAATCTCCCTTTGAAGTAACTGAAATTTGTTTTTCTGCTTAAACAAAATCGTTTAACCTCAGTGTTTCTAAACAGAAAACCAACTTCTTCGTCGTCGTAGGTCTCGCCAAAAATATGAGCGTTGATGATGTATTGCGGAGGGGCCATTGTTGAGTGGGTAGAGAGTTTTATTTCAAATATGTAATCAGATGTGTAATGTGTTGTGTTAGTTTACACGTTATAGGTTTCCTTTATGTAGACGAACATTGAGTGATGACAATTATGAAGGCGAATACTATACAATCACATGCGTACTGAGTTGATTTGATGAATAAATGACACTGCTGCACACCAGACTGTTTCACAATTGATTTGAGGTGTGCATGACACTGCTGAACTGTTGCACATAAAGTTGACGGAAAACGAATGCCTGAGTTGATTTGAGGTGTGCTTGACACTGGTGAACTACAGTCGATTGACCAGACACAACCATACTGAACAGTGTACACTGTACAATCACATGCGAAGACTGTATGCTAATTATTTTCGGTGACACAGAAAACCCTAACCAAACCCTAACCCTAAATTTTCAAAAAAAAACATAGAAAACCCTAACCAAACCCTAACCCTAAATTTTCAACAAAAAAAAAATAACAGTAGCATGTAGGCGCCACCTGGGGTGGCGCATTAGTGTACTTTCTTTTTTTTTTTGTTTTTTTTTGCCCTAATTTTGTCTAGTGGTCCCCACTTCCAAAACCCTAATCTGATCCGCCAGCATGTGATCTACCTGCATCGAAATACTGTATGCATGCATGCCTAGACAATTCAGCACCGAACACGGGATGCAGGCCTAGTCTATTCTGCCAGAAACAATTAATGCATGCATGCTTAGACAAAGTCAGCACAAAACACGGGAATGCATGGTCATTTCAACACAGAATGCATGTGAACCCATCTTTATCACTTTGATATCTGTATCACATGCATGCTCACCACTTGGCCCTCAAGCACTTAACATCAGCAACCACCAACCCTCTATAAATACTCTCATATACTTGCTTTATTTTCACCAACATATATTCTTCTTCTTCAAAAAACCACTTTGCATTTTCAATTCCGTAGAAAACTTAAAGAGTTCTTGAAAATGGCTCAACAACTTCTTACCATGGGTGAAACACACAGAGGAACTAGAGCGAATTTGGCGACCTTTGTAAGTTTATACTTATTTATTTCTAAACATCTATGCGTATATGATATCCAGTTTAATCGATTTATTTGTGGTTCTTAGGCTGTTGACCGATTCCGTACACGTTCTCACGCTTACGTTGAACCCGACGAGAGGATTATTCCGAATCTCCAAGCATGTGGCTTCGGACATATCATAAAAGTTAACAACAACACCATAGACAGAAAATTCATCCTTGCCTTACAAGAGCGATGGAGGCCTGAAACCCACACGTTTCATCTTCCAATAGGTGAGTGTACTATTACTCTAGAGGATGTTTATATGTTACTTGGTCTGCCCATTGATGGCAAGGCTGTTAATGGATCTGTTCAACATGCTAATTCAATGTGTGAGAGAGTGTTGGGAAGAGATCTAGTTGTGCCTACTCAAGGTTCAAGAGGCCAGGGTATCAGTCTGGTCTCCCTTAGAGATTACTATGATGAACTCGTCTTGATGGACAACTTTACTGAGGAGCATGTTTGGTTAATGACTAAGGTCTATATAATGTTGATGTTTGGTAAACTTTTATTCCCGGAGTCGACAGGTAACACTGTCAACTTTTTCTATTTAAGTAAATTTGACAGTATTAGCAAGATTAGGAAATATAGTTGGGGGTCCGCCGTTTTGGCGATGTTATACCAGTCTCTTTGTAAGAACGCGGTTGCCGAGAAGTGCACCTTCTATGGATGTGCGTTCCTCCTACAAGTATGGGGTTGGTGGAGAATGCCGACGCTGTCCCCTGTAGGCAGGAACAACTACACGTTCCCTTATGCAACAAGGTACGTCTTTTTCTCTTTTTCAACGCTATTCCTTGAATGCTAACTATCTTTTTCATAAAAATCTGAAATAACATTTTTGCTCTTTTTTTTTAGGTTCTGTGGTCCTAAATTGGATTACAGTAAGAATCCGAGGGGGAGTGTTGTTTTATATCGGGACCTAATTGATCACCTCCGAGCTGAAGATGTATTATCCCTAAACTTTTATATGATCATATAGATGTATTACAATTCATCATGCTTTTTAATAATATGTTATTTTTTCTCCCACGCAGTTTAATTGGAGACCATACTTGTTGCTAGACCATGAGCCAAACGAGAGTGACCGGGAAGTTTGGACTGCAGTAGTACCGATAATAAGGTTCAACATCATTGAGATGCACCAATCTGACCGTGTGAGACTGCAGTTTGGCATGCATCAACCGATCCCGGATCCCCCCACTGATTTGGGTCGCTGGCATATTAAAAGAGTTAACAATCAATGGGACCACGCAGATTATCGTACATTCGCACCTGAATTTTGTGAGATGTGGAGGCAGCGTCGCAGCCGTCTGTTACAATTCCCTGTTGCCCAACTCCCCATGTTTCCAACCGCGGGATACCTTGCTTGGTATAGAACAGTCACAACCCCCGATATGTATGTGTCCGACCCCTACTACCTACACGACCCCCGCCAACAACAACACGCACAACAACCACCCCAACAATACGCACAACAACCACCCCAACAATACGCACAACAACCACCCCAACAACGACAACAACGCCAACAACGCCGACAACGCCAAACATCCGAACAACCTGACGATGAGGAATTTCAAACAACACCAACAACGCCCTACCAAAGTCAACCCTTCCAACAACAATCATGGGGCTTCACCCAACAACTCCGTGACGCCGACCCCTCCACTAGGCTACCCGTCCAACAACAATCGTGGGGCTTCACCCAACAACACTACGACGCCGGCCCCTCCTCCTCCACTAGGCAACCCATCCAGCAACAATCATGGGCCTTCACCCAACAACACGGCGACGCCGGCCCCTCCAGCTACAATAGGCAACCCAGCCCCGACATGGGTCTAGATGACAATTACGACCCAAACGAGCAAATGACCACTCAATCGTCACAGTACGAATTTCCACAACACCAACAATATGGGTACACCACACCCCAGCAAACAATGCCATTTTTTCAAGGTCAATCAAGCGCTGGGTTTTACCGACCATGTGACGCAACTCCACCGCCAAGACAAATCTTTGAGGGCATGGGGACCCGACTATTTGACAGCAACATACAAGAATACATGTCCAATGAGCGCATGGAGGGGCTAATCCGAGGACCGCCTACCCAGACACAACAAGAACAACCAAGGAATAGGGGGGTCGTGGAGAAGTCGGTCGTCGAGATCCTTCCAACCGGATTCGAGTAGTTCCAGATTGCGGAACTGGCGGTGAGAGGGGTCATGGTCCGGCGCCGGGTCGGAGGGGTCATGGTCGGAGGGGTCGTGAATAGCATAATATCCATGTTTTATTATTTATCTTTTTTGTACCGTATTTGTAATGTTTGAACTGTATGACCGTATTTCTAATGTTGTTTCTGCATTTCTTGTATTTGTAATGTTTGGAATGAATGACATGTGGTGTTTCATTATTTATTTAATTGTTAAAACAATTTTGTTAATATATAAAAAAAATTTAAAAAAAAATAGTATATAAACAATTAAAAAAAAAACAAAAAAAAAAAACAAAAAAAAATATATATATATATATACATAGGCGCCACCCTAGGTGGCTAAAAAGGGAAAAATATGCATTGATGCCACCCTGGGTGGCGCATAGGTTAAGAGGTTTTGGTCTTTGGCGCCACCTGAGGTGGCTCCTATGTGGAGACCACCTCTGAAACCTGGTCATATGCGTAATTTTGCCGAAAACATGGTTTTTGGTGTAAATAAATTATTAAACATGGTTATTTGGATTTTTTTTTCTTAAACTTTGACGTTGATTGCAAAACCAATTAACTTTTACTTAAAATTCCAAAACCAATTAACTTTTACTTAAAAGAGTTTTAAGTGTAACAAAAAAAAAAGTTTTAAATTCAAATCAAAATCAAAAAACATTCAAGAAATACCTGGTAACCATATACTTCATGATGCGACATGAGCTTTGATTAGTGTAAAATTACAAATCAACAGTAACTTAACTTCGCAACTCAAATTGAAATTTGCTTTTTCGTTCATACCATTCAAAAATGACTTCTTAACTTCCCCTCTTTGTTTTAACGTTTCATCAATCAAATGTGCTCGCAAACCGGTTCAGGTTGAACCGGTCCAAACTCAAACCAAGAACTAATCAGCGTTGTTAATGGTGGAGCCTTTAAGTAAGGTTGTGTTAAATCCGGTTCAGAGAATCATAGAAGAAAAACTGATCACTCTATTGCGTTCATGTAAAACCTGCGAACGTCTCCACCAGATTCAATCCCAAATAGTAACCCATGGACTCCAACACAACCATTTCGTCGCACCGAGTTTCATCACAGCGTGTTCTCGACTCAGACGAATGCACCATGCACGGAAACTGTTTGATACAATTCCCCAACCAAATACTGCTACGTGGAACGTTATGTTTCGTGGTTACTCTCAAAACGAACTTCATCGCGAAGCTGTTGTTTTGTTCCGGAAACTGAACCGTGCTGCTGCGATGCCGAATTGCTTCACGTTTCCGATGATCATTAAGTCATGTGCGAAGTCGAAAGGTTTTGTAGAAGGTGAAGAAGTTCATTGTTGTGCTGTGAAGTGCGGGTTTAAGTCGAATTCATTTGTGGCTACTTCGTTGATTGATATGTACTCGGTAAAGGGTTGTATTGAAGATGCTTATAAAGTGTTTGGTGAAATGCGTGAGAGGAATGTTGTTGTTTGGACTGCTATTATAAGCGGTTATATATCTTGTGGTGACGTGGCTTCTGGGAGAAGACTTTTTGATCTAGCCCCTGAGCGGGATGTTGTAATGTGGAGCATTTTGATTTCGGGTTACGTTGAAATGAAGAATATGGTTGTTGCAAGAGAGCTTTTCGATAAGATGCCGAATCGGGATACGATGTCGTGGAATGCTATGTTAAACGGTTATGCTGCTAATGGGGATGTTGAATTGTTTGAGAAGGTGTTTGATGAAATACCGGAAAAGAATGTATATTCTTGGAATGGACTAATTGGTGGTTATGTAAAAAATGATCTTTTTTCTAATGCTTTGGAGTCGTTTAAGCGGATGTTGGTTGAGGGTCATCATGTGGTACCTAACGATTTCACGCTTGTGGCTGTGTTGTCTGCGAGTTCGAGATTGGGAGCACTTGATATGGGGAAGTGGGTGCATGTGTATGCAGAGAGTATTGGGTATAAAGGAAACTTGTTTGTTGGGAATGCTTTGATTGATATGTATGCAAAATGTGGTGTTATTGAAAACGCGGTTGTCGTGTTTAACTCTTTGGATAGAAAAGATATAATTAGTTGGAACACTATCATTAATGGACTAGCCATACATGGACACGCGCCCGACGCGTTGAGTATGTTTGGTAGGATGAAGAGTGAGGGAGAAGAACCGGATGAGGTTACTTTTGTTGGAATATTGTCTGCTTGTACTCATATGGGTTTGGTTAAAGATGGTTTTTTGTATTTCAAATCAATGGTGGATGATTATTCAATTGTGCCTCAAATTGAGCATTATGGATGTATGGTTGATTTGCTTGGAAGAGCTGGTCTTTTAGACAAAGCATTGAGCTTTATAAAAAATATGGCAATGGAACCTGACGCGGTTATTTGGGCTGCATTACTAGGGGCGTGTAGGATATACAAGAATGTTGAGATAGCTGAACTGGCTCTGCAAATGCTCATTGAACTTGAACCAAAAAACCCTGCAAATTTCGTCATGCTTTCGAACATATATAAGGACTTGGGAAAATGGGAAGATGTTGCTAGATTGAAGACTGCAATGCGAGATACTGGGTTTAGGAAGTTGCCAGGATGTAGTGTTATTGAGTGTAATGATAGTGTGGTGGAATTTTATTCATTAGATGAGAGACATTCAGAAACAGAAAGTATATATACGATATTGAAGGGATTGACAGTGTTGTTGAGATCACATGGATATGTTCCAAATCTCACGGATGTTGCTCAAAGAATCTGAGTGATAGGATAGGTATTATGAGTGAGTGAGTATATTGAATGGCCAACTGCAGATACTATATTGAATGACAAAGTGCTCCTTCAAGAATTTTATCTCTGCTGTATTCTCTGGATTGAATCTGGCAGACTCAGATTATTTCATTAAAGTGCTTTTGCATTGAATAGTCAATTCTTTTTGTAGTGCCTCCCCATCTAAAATACACAGGCCATAGTCCGAGTTCTTTAAATTACGGGACTTGTTTTAAAATCAGTTTTGTGGCCTTTGAAATGGTGAAGCCTATGCATACAAAATCACTATGAAAACCTATTGTTGTTGTAAAAAATATGTTGTAGAATATGTAAAAATTACTTTACATTATCCCATACATCAAAAGTAGTTATATCACATTCCCTTTTTGATTTACATACATGATAATTATTTGTTAAATTAGTGCTTAATTTTTGTTTATCCAAACACGTTCTAAATCCTAGAAGAAGAGAAAAGGCAGCATGCAAAAACAAATTCATTAAACAACACAATACAAGAAATGCAACAGCACTATCAGTTCATCAAATTGGAACTCAAGAGTAACTCAATTATTACCAGGGAGATTTGTGCAACACTAAAAACTAAAACATTGCAGCATAGACTCAATTGCTTATTCACTCCTCTAAACTCAACCCATGTTTAGCCCATTTGTTTTCTGTGATTGTGTTCAACCGTTCAATCATTTCAATTGACAGAAGATTTTTGCAATCTCCAACTTGGGCACGATGAAAGAAAATATTATTTTCTTCTCCAGAAGGCAATTTTCCGGTCTTATTAACCTCCAAGTTGCTCAGCTTCTCAAAACTACACAAATTTACTATATCATCAACCACACCCTTAGATTCTTCTTCTTTGGAAAATGGACACTCCAAAAACTCAGCAATCTCTTTCAAATAAAAATCAGGCTTCATTTTCATTTCTTCATATCTCAAAAACATAACTTTCTTTGATTTTCCCAAACTTTCCTTCCAATATCCTAATACATGTTCCCAAAAGGTTCCAATCGAACTCACTCCTCTACAAAAACTCTCAAAAGCTTCTTATAATGAAAGTGTTTCCCTACTTGGTGGTCTTAACTTGTTTACAAAATACCAAAGTGAAACAAAAGTATCTTTAGGATCTCTACATAGATACACAACCTTACAAGTTGACTCCTTCACAGATTTTGGCAATGACTCATAAGAAAGATGTGTAGCGAAGAGTCTTGGAGGGGGCATTGAATTGAGATCTGGGATAATATCTTTGTTTTTGTAAAGGGTAAGTTCCAAGAAGGGAACAAGAACATGAGCAGGGCCGGCCCAACACATTCGGAGGCCTGAGACGAAATTTATAATAGAATTTATTAACAAAATATAAATATTTTAATAAAATTAATGTATTTTATTTTATATTTTTAGGATGTAAAATAATTTATTAAATCAGTGTAATCAAGTTAACATTTTCCTTTCATTGATAGTACAATCAATTTATTTAAACACTTTTTTATCCTTTTTGAAAAATTCATAATAGAAAACGTTTTCTCATACTATTTTTCTAAAAAAACTTAGATATAAAGTCTTCAAAAGGACTTAAAATGTGTTATTTATGAGTGTAAATTTTAATTCAATTAATAATATAATACACTTATAAATTAATGTTTTTATTACAAACATTTTAAAAATTAATGTTTTTATTACAAACATTTTAAAGAAATAGTTGTTTATGTTAACAAATCAATTAATCTAAATTAATCATATAAAAATTGAAAAATAAAAGTGAGGCCCTAGGCGGTAAGCCACCAAGTTAATGCTATTGTATGAAATAAAATCAGAATAACTTATTTTATTATTTAGTTTGACATCATATTGTATGAAATAAAATCAGAATAACTTAAATTAATTTATAAAATTAGTCTTTAAAACTCAAATCTATGATTGACCCAATTAAAAAATATTGAAGGAAATTGTTCATTACATCCTATAAATCCAATGAATGTGTTTGCTCTAATTTGAAGGTGCTAGTTCTAATATTTTTTTAACCAAAGTATACTAATAATTTAAATATATTTAATATAATTTAAACAAAACATGAAGTTTCATTGACCGAAGAAAAATGTGGTGTTTCTGAGTGTATCATATGGGATTGAAGAAGACGAAGTCATAGTGTTACATATTTTTAGGGAGTTATAAGGGGTTACAATAACTGACCAACAAGAATATACACTTTCCGACGTTTGGACATATGGAGAAAAACCATCTGAGTATAATCCAAGCCTAACATTTCTAGGTTTTGTGGCAAAATCAGGATGTTTTCGATCATAGTGCTTCCATGCCTCGCCATCAAATGAATTTCGTATAGTGCTTGTACTTGTTTTGTTTGTATAATGCCGTGTCATTTGACTTGCATTATGCATTGAAACAAACATTATTTTTAATCTTGGTATTATCGTAAGATAATAGATGGACTTTACTGCTACACGATCTTGATTACTATTAATGGCTCTACTGCGAACTTTATATCTTGGACTCATACAGAACTTACATTCCTCCAACAATCCATCTTTAGTACCAAACTAATTGTCATTAAACAACATGCAACCATTAATGCAACAATCAATCTTTCTTACTCTTAAACCTAACTTCGACACAAACTTCTTTGCATCATAAAAACTTGTAGGCAAGTTGTCTTTCGTTGCAGTTGAGTCCAACATTATTTTTGCGAAGAATTCCAAACACTGATCAGAAACATTCCAATTTGACTTGGCGGCCAATAATCTCACACACATTGATAACTTTGAGTCGGACAAACCCTCAAACAACAGCGTATTCATCTCATTCAACAACTGATAAAATCTCTGCGCTTCCTCATTCGGTAACTCTTCCCCATCAAAATCTTCAGATTGATCATAGGTCACGTTCACGCCAAAAGTGTAACATCCCGATTTTTATTAGTAATTTATTTAATTATTTTATTTGGTGTTTTTATTAATTATTTATTTATTTAATTATTAGGTGGTATAATAATTATTTAATTATTTGATTATGTGTATATTTGTGCTATTTTGGGTGAATTATGTTATTAGGGAAATATAACTAGTTGGGCCTAAATGATAGAAATAGGATATGAGGTGAGTTTGTGGGTTAAGCCCAATATGAGAGAACACTAATTGATAGGGTTTTAGTGTAGTAAGAGTTATATTATCATTTGGGAATTAGAAGAGAGAGGAGAGCTCAAGATAAGAGGAGAGGAAATTGGAGGAATCTTGAAGAAGAGGGAGTTGTAATCTAATGTAAGGGGGAGAATCTTCATTATCTTGAATATATATGTATTCAATGAGTAGTGATATGCTATGTATTCATCTCTCTATTCCATAGATTTCACATGTTAGGGTTTATGTTGAATCCATGAGATTTTGTAAATAAATCATATTTAATGTTGTTAGAATGATAACCCATAGTTAGAAACATGATTAGAAATATCTCACGTGTGATAATTTGCTGTTTGGATGAGTTTTGGTTGGTTAAAATCGGATTTGGGTTGGTGTTGAAGGTGTTGAAAACGCCCAGACTTTGCTGGGTCTGGAGAGATTCGTCGGGCGAGCATCTTGCTTCGCTGGGCAAGTGGTTGCTTTTGTGTCTTCAGCGGACGAGAGGGTCAATTTTGTGACCAATTTTTTGTCTTGGAGCACCGGGCGAGCCATTCCTTTCGCCGGGCGAAAGTGCCCTGTTTTGCAAAAATTCTAAAATGCATAACTTTTAATCCGTAACTCCATTTTATGTGTCGTTCGAAGCATTAGGAAGCTAATGTGATTACCTATAGGATAGGATTGGAATGGTTAGTAATTGATGAACTAATTATGATGTTTTTGTATGAATAACATATGATTATCTTTATGTGTGTTATGATTTTGATGAATTATGAATAACATTTGTTGATACATTTGTGATATGATATTCATGGTTTGTGTGAATGAATATATGCTATTTGAATGCACTTTGTTGTGAATGATTACTTGATGCATGTTGTACAACATTTTGGTGGATGATTCGAATTGTGCAAATAATTGAGATATGCTTGGATGATTAAGGTTATGTGATGATCGTAATTGCATATGTTGTGGACATTGTTGTACATGCATTCATGGGGAGATTGTACCCCGGTTGACTTTGATCCTTGTGTGGAAACAGAAGCGGATTTGTTTCCTTTTGTGGATTTAGAAGCGGTGAACTATATGTTCATATTTTAAGGGTTTTGATCTTGTCCGGATCTAAAGCGTGGCTCTGGTTTTAAATTGGGAGAGGTGAGCTTGATACTCACAATGGTACCACAAACATGAGTCACATTAATTGCATTTCGAGTCATATTGTTGTTATGTGGTTGTTAAATTGATGTGTTTGCTTGCGTGATAATTGTATTGGTATGATGTGAAATATTTGTTAGACTTGTTCAAATTATGAACTGTGATGAATGATTATACTATGGTATGCTATATTCATTGTACATATATCATGTATACATTCTGATGTGAATTCTCACCCATCTATTTGAATGATGTTCACTGTGACATCGTGCAGGTTCCGACGAGTAGCGTGCTTGCATGAGGATTTAGCCGAGGAGTCTTTCGGTTTTATCGTTTTGATTAGGTAGTGAGTCAAATGCTCTGATCATGTAACACTGAGAGTTTTGAACTCATATTTTCTATATGTTTGGATATTGTTATCCTTATGGTGTTTAACTGGATATTTTTGATATAATGTGTTGATGGCTATGTTGCCAAATGTTGAATTCATATGACATGTATATATAGGAGTTTATTATGTTATATGAGTTGGTAGATAGATATAGTATGAGATATATTCATTGAAATTACTTGAGATTTATTATTCGACGTGCGATATGCATAATGTATGAAAACGTGAAGTTTCAAATTGTGTTATAAGGCGATCAGTGCATTATTTTATGGTTTGTTTTAGATTTTCATTGCTATGGAAACAACATGTGATGCCATTTTGTGTATGCATTTTATTTACTCTGTGAATATGTATGTGATTATTTGGGGTTAGAAAAGGGGTGTTACAAAAAGCATCCTCAACCATGTCACTGATCATATTAAAGTTTTCCTCATATTCCGTAGACGATCGACTACTTGAAGCATGCGTATTGCAATTCTCTGGTACGTTACTCGATAATTTTTCACCATTAAACGTCCAAACCCAATAATTTTCAATGAAACCCCTTTATGCAAATGGCGGTTACTTCCTCTAGGTCACGAATTATAGGTCTAAATCCACATTTAAGACAAGGACACCTAATTCCTCCTTCACTTCAACAACATTCTTGGGCAAACGTCCACGTGATAAACCCAGTAACTCCTATAAAATTGGGTTTATGGGCACGTCTTCCTAGATACAATTTATCGTACATCCAACTACGATAATACCAAAAATAATATTTCATACTACACATATATACAATCATTGTCTTTTTAGTAACTATAATTAAACATTTAACTATATCAATTGTAAATTTTTAATTATATATATATATATATATATAAACAAAGTACCTTTGTTCTAACATATGATTCGGTAAATTTTCTCACAATGGTTTGCCATGTAGACAAGTTTAACATTTAAGAAATCTTTAAAGTTAGAAGAAACAAAAGTATCAAAGGCAATGGCTGTAAAAAAAGATCACATGGGTAATAAAAGATTCTGCAAACTTTAGAATAGTAACAAGTATTTTATGCATTAGTGGGGCGGTTTCCTCGATTTTCCGATGCATGTTGTTTTATGAAATACTATAGCCTTTGATATCCGACTGCTTAGCAAAGTTGACTTGTGACTGAGAAAACAGAGCTAAGGAATGAACAGTTAGTTAAAGGTTAAATAATTAGCGTACAGATGCCATCCTATGATTATTCCAGACATAATATTCATCATGCAGAAAATAAAAACAACAGGGTAACTAAAACATAAATAATTAAACATTATCTTAAATTAAAACTTCCAAAATAAAGACACACAGAGACACATCATAGGAAAATAAAGACACACAGAGAGACACTTCCTAGGGTAATTAAAACACACATAATTAAACATTCAGTCATCCAAGGATAATTAAAACACACATAATTAAACATTCAGTCATCCTAGGGTAATTAAAACACACATCATTACAGAAAGGACAAGTCATCAAGCATCCTAGGCAACAATCCATACCATATCCTTCTGGAACACCCAATGTCAGGCTTCGATAAGGCCCGGTCCATATCCGAGAACCTTAAAAGCAACATGGGTTAAACTCCATGAACTGGTGTCCAAATGGCACAATGCAACACCATTATTGATCTTCTGCTTGGATTTTACTTCCCAAATATCAACTTGATAGATGCGAACTCTTGGTACATTGTGGCAGTAGTACATAAGGAACGGAAACCAGCTATGGTGACAAGTATCGGATTTTTTACCAATGACATTCACGCCAGCCACAATTATGTTTTGAGATGAACCGTTGACACTCTTTGTGGTATGAGCTATAATGTTCCGGCCCAAGATGAACTTGGCAAAGTCTACAATTCCTTCAAAAAAAACTTCACAGCTTCTCTCCTCCCCTGTATTAGCAGGATTGTGACACGCTTTGACTGACTCCATCATGGTTTTAGAAAGGTTGTTAAACACATATAGAAGTTGTGACATTTCAGAAGACGCAGATGGTAGTTTCTTCAATAAGGACCGAGTAAAGAAAGACTGTCTTGGTATATAATCCTTGATATTTTGCATTCTGATGATACTCCCCAAAGTCATCATACTCTGACGGAAAAAAAGTCCTTCTTCATCTGATTTCACCCCTAGAAGCCTTTATTTTGTTTCTTATAAGTATGATAGGTTAATGGAGGCTTTTCGAGTATGGTTTCCTTCTCTTCCTGCTGAGAAGGAGGATGATTATTATTATTATATTGCAATTGATATGCTGCTTAAGGCTTTGCGAGTATGGCTTCCTTCTCCTCTTGCATAGAAGGAGGATGATTCTTATTATTATAATGCAATTGATAGCCTACTTGAGGCTCTGCGAGTATGGCTTCCTTCTCCTCCTGCTGAGAAGGAGGATGATTCTTATTATAACGCAATTGATAGCTTACTTGAGGCTTTGCGAGTCTGAATTCCCTCTCCTCCTGAGAAATGCACGAGGTGTTGGCAGCTTGGAAGAATAGATGCTTCTCTAACTTGGTAGTCGGAGGAAGTATCTTTTCTATAAGAAATAGTGGAATCGGTACTTTGCTCGTTGTACATCGGTTCCAATATTGTATTGCAAGCTCTCGAGGTGTGGAAGTTAAACTTTTTGTGTTAAAGACACCAATGCCGAGGATATTATGAAAATAAGAATCACACGCATGGTTGATCATTGTTTGAGCATGTTTGATAAATGGTTGAGTATGGTTTGAGTTTGAGAATTGTTTAGAAGATGGTGTTATTTATAGGAGAATGAAAATTTATGGAAGGTGAAAGTGAATGGATGGGAAGGTGTGAATAGTTAGATAAACACGTGATTTTATGTATGCTGTTAAAATGAAAATTAATGGAAGGTAAAAGAATGAGTAGGTGACACGTGATTTTGTGGAGGTGAATATTTTGAAGGTACATACCGGGATGCGAAGTTTACGATATTTTATCTAAAAGTTATGTAACCCACCTGAGGTGTCCAACTTAAAATGCGTCCTCCAAAAATCAACTCATTAATGATAGTTTAAATTATACTACTCCCAAATTCATTAATGATATTTTCAATGATACTAATTTTTTTGAATCATGAATGTTTAGATGATTGTATTTTTACTCCCAAATACACTAATGATAGTTTCAATGCTATTAATTTTGTTGAATCTTTAGATATTTGTATTTTTACTCCCAAATTCATTAATGATAGTTTCAATGCTATTAATTTTGTTGAATGAATGTTTAGATATTGCATTTCTACTCCCAAATTAATTAATGATAGTTCCAATGCAATTAATTGTTATACATCTTGTCGAATCAAACTAAATTATCACGTTTTAAAAGTTAATTTTTAAAATATGGGTGTTGCTAACCAGGGCACTGGTTAGCATTTAAAAAACGGAAAATATTTTATAGAAAATTTAATATCTTCTATCAATTAGTGTGTGTGCGTGCTATTTTTGTTTCATCTTGCATTTTCATTTTTTATGCGCATTAATTGTGTTAAACAAAGTACCTTTGTTCTAACATATGATTCGGAAAATTTTCTCACAATGGTTTGCCATGCAGACAAGTTTAACATTTAAGAAATCTATAAAGTTAGAAGAAACTGAAGTATCAGAGGCAATGGCTGTAAAAAAAATCACATGGGTAATTAAAGATTCTGCAAACTTTAGAATAGTAATAAGCATTTTATGCATTAGTGGGGTGGTTTCCTCAATTTTCCGATGCACGTTGTTTTATGAAATACTATAGCCTTTGATATCCGACTGCTTAGCAAAGTTGACTCGTGACGACAATGAGAAAACAGAGCTAAGGAATGAACAGTTAGTTAAAGGTTAAATAATTAGCGTACAAATGCCATCCTATGATTATTTCAGACATAATATTCATCATGCAGAAAATAAAAACAACAGGGTAACTAAAACATAAATAATTAAACATTATCTTAAATTAAAACTTCCAAAATAAAGACACACAGAGACACATCATAGGAAAATAAAGACACACAGAGAGACACTTCCTAGGGTAATTAAAACACACATAATTAAACATTCAGTCATCCAAGGATAATTAAAACACACATAATTAAACATTCAGTCATCCTAGGGTAATTAAAACACACATCATTACAGAAAGGACAAGTCATCAAGCATCCTAGGCAACAATCCATACCATATCCTTCTGGAACACCCAATGTCAGGCTTCGATAAGGCCCGGTCCATATCCGAGAACCTTAAAAGCAACATGGGTTAAACTCCATGAACTGGTGTCCAAATGGCACAATGCAACACCATTATTGATCTTCTGCTTGGATTTTACTTCCCAAATATCAACTTGATAGATGCGAACTCTTGGTACATTGTGGCAGTAGTACATAAGGAACGGAAACCAGCTATGGTGACAAGTATCGGATTTTTTACCAATGACATTCACGCCAGCCACAATTATGTTTTGAGATGAACCGTTGACACTCTTTGTGGTATGAGCTATAATGTTCCGGCCCAAGATGAACTTGGCAAAGTCTACAATTCCTTCAAAAAAAACTTCACAGCTTCTCTCCTCCCCTGTATTAGCAGGATTGTGACACGCTTTGACTGACTCCATCATGGTTTTAGAAAGGTTGTTAAACACATATAGAAGTTGTGACATTTCAGAAGACGCAGATGGTAGTTTCTTCAATAAGGACCGAGTAAAGAAAGACTGTCTTGGTATATAATCCTTGATATTTTGCATTCTGATGATACTCCCCAAAGTCATCATACTCTGACGGAAAAAAAGTCCTTCTTCATCTGATTTCACCCCTAGAAGCCTTTATTTTGTTTCTTATAAGTATGATAGGTTAATGGAGGCTTTTCGAGTATGGTTTCCTTCTCTTCCTGCTGAGAAGGAGGATGATTATTATTATTATATTGCAATTGATATGCTGCTTAAGGCTTTGCGAGTATGGCTTCCTTCTCCTCTTGCATAGAAGGAGGATGATTCTTATTATTATAATGCAATTGATAGCCTACTTGAGGCTCTGCGAGTATGGCTTCCTTCTCCTCCTGCTGAGAAGGAGGATGATTCTTATTATAACGCAATTGATAGCTTACTTGAGGCTTTGCGAGTCTGAATTCCCTCTCCTCCTGAGAAATGCACGAGGTGTTGGCAGCTTGGAAGAATAGATGCTTCTCTAACTTGGTAGTCGGAGGAAGTATCTTTTCTATAAGAAATAGTGGAATCGGTACTTTGCTCGTTGTACATCGGTTCCAATATTGTATTGCAAGCTCTCGAGGTGTGGAAGTTAAACTTTTTGTGTTAAAGACACCAATGCCGAGGATATTATGAAAATAAGAATCACACGCATGGTTGATCATTGTTTGAGCATGTTTGATAAATGGTTGAGTATGGTTTGAGTTTGAGAATTGTTTAGAAGATGGTGTTATTTATAGGAGAATGAAAATTTATGGAAGGTGAAAGTGAATGGATGGGAAGGTGTGAATAGTTAGATAAACACGTGATTTTATGTATGCTGTTAAAATGAAAATTAATGGAAGGTAAAAGAATGAGTAGGTGACACGTGATTTTGTGGAGGTGAATATTTTGAAGGTACATACCGGGATGCGAAGTTTACGATATTTTATCTAAAAGTTATGTAACCCACCTGAGGTGTCCAACTTAAAATGCGTCCTCCAAAAATCAACTCATTAATGATAGTTTAAATTATACTACTCCCAAATTCATTAATGATATTTTCAATGATACTAATTTTTTTGAATCATGAATGTTTAGATGATTGTATTTTTACTCCCAAATACACTAATGATAGTTTCAATGCTATTAATTTTGTTGAATCTTTAGATATTTGTATTTTTACTCCCAAATTCATTAATGATAGTTTCAATGCTATTAATTTTGTTGAATGAATGTTTAGATATTGCATTTCTACTCCCAAATTAATTAATGATAGTTCCAATGCAATTAATTGTTATACATCTTGTCGAATCAAACTAAATTATCACGTTTTAAAAGTTAATTTTTAAAATATGGGTGTTGCTAACCAGGGCACTGGTTAGCATTTAAAAAACGGAAAATATTTTATAGAAAATTTAATATCTTCTATCAATTAGTGTGTGTGCGTGCTATTTTTGTTTCATCTTGCATTTTCATTTTTTATGCGCATTAATTGTGTTAAACAAAGTACCTTTGTTCTAACATATGATTCGGAAAATTTTCTCACAATGGTTTGCCATGCAGACAAGTTTAACATTTAAGAAATCTATAAAGTTAGAAGAAACTGAAGTATCAGAGGCAATGGCTGTAAAAAAAATCACATGGGTAATTAAAGATTCTGCAAACTTTAGAATAGTAATAAGCATTTTATGCATTAGTGGGGTGGTTTCCTCAATTTTCCGATGCACGTTGTTTTATGAAATACTATAGCCTTTGATATCCGACTGCTTAGCAAAGTTGACTCGTGACGACAATGAGAAAACAGAGCTAAGGAATGAACAGTTAGTTAAAGGTTAAATAATTAGCGTACAAATGCCATCCTATGATTATTTCAGACATAATATTCATCATGCAGAAAATAAAAACAACAGGGTAACTAAAACATAAATAATTAAACATTATCTTAAATTAAAACTTACAAAATAAAGACACACAGAGACACATCATAGGAAAATAAAGACACACAGAGAGACACTTCCTAGGTTAATTAAAACACACATAATTAAACATTCAGTCATCCTAGGATAAATAAAACACACATAATTAAACATTCAGTCATCCTAGGGTAATTAAAACACACATCATTACAGAAAAGACAGGTCATCAAGCATCCTAGGCAGCAATCCATACCATATCGTTCTCGAACACCCAATGGCAGGCTTCGATAAGGCCCGGTCCATATCCGAGAACCTTAAAAGCAACATGGGTTGGACTCCATGAACTGGTGTCCAAATGGCACACTGCAACACCATTATTGATCTTCTGCTTGGATTTTACTTCCCAAATATCAACTTGATAGATGCAAACTTTTGGTACACTGTGGCAGTAGCACATAAGGAACGGAAACCAGCTACGGTGACAAGTAACGGATTTTTCACCAATGACATTCACGCCAACCACAATTATGTTTTGAGATGAAACGTTGACACTCTCTGTGGTATGAGCTGTAATGTTTCGGCCCAAGATGAACTTGGCAAAGTCTAGCATTCCTTTTAAAGAAACTTCACAGCTTCTCTCCTCCCCTGTATTAGCAGGATTGTGACACACTTTGACTGACTCCATCATGGTTTTAGAAAGGTTGTTAAACAATTTTAGAAGTTGTGACATTTCAGAAGACGCAGATGGTAGTTTCTTCAATATGGACCGAGTAAAGAAAGACTGTCTTGGTATATAATCCTTGATATTTTGCATTCTGATGATACTCCCCACAGTCATCATACTCTGACGGAAAAAAAGTCCTTCTTCAACAGATTTCACCCCCTTGAAGCCTTTGTTTTGTTTCTTATAAGTATGGTAGGTTAATGGAGGCTTTGCGAGTATGGCTTCCTTCTCTTCCTGCTGAGAAGGAGGATGATTATTATTATTATATTGCAATTGATAGCCTGCTTGAGGCTTTGCGAGTATGGCTTCCTTCTCCTCCTGCTGAGAAGGAGGATGATTCTTATTATTAGAATGCAATTGATAGCCTACTTGAGGCTCTGCGAATATGGCTTCCTTCTCCTCCTGCTGAGTAGGAGGATGATTCTTATTATAATGCAATTGATAGCTTACTTGAGGCTTTGCGAGTCTGAATTCCCTCTCCTCCTGAGAAATGCACGAGGTGTTGGCAGCTTAGAAGAAAAGATGCTTCTCTAACTTGGTAACCGGAGGAAGTATCTTTTCTAGAAGAAATAGTGGAATCGGTACTTTGCTCGTTGTACATCGGTTCCATTATTGTATTGCAAGCTCTCGAGGTGTGGAAGTTAAATTTTTTGTGTTAAAGACACCAATGCCGAGGATATTATGAAAATAAGAATCACACGCATGGTTGATAATGTTTGAGCATGTTTGATAAATGGTTTGAGTTTGAGAATTGTTTAGAAGATGGTGTTATTTATATGAGAATGAAAATTTATGGAAGGTGAAAGTGAATGGATGGGAAGGTGTGAATAGTTAGATAAACACGTGATTTTATGTATGCTGTTAAAATGAAAATTAATGGAAGGTGAAAGGATGAATAGGTGACACGTGATTTTGTGGAGGTGAATATTTTGAAGGTACATAACGAGATGCGAAGTTTACGATATTTTATCTAAAAGTAATGTAACCCAACTGAGGTGTCCAACTTAAAATGCTTCCTCCAAAAATCAACTCATTAATGATAGTTTAAATTATACTACTCTCAAATTCATTAATGATATTTTCAATGATACTAATTTTTTTGAATCATGAATGTTTAGATGATTGTAATTATACTCCCAAATACACTAATGATAGTTTCAATGCTATTAATTTTGTTGAATCTTTAGATTTTTCTATTTTTACTCCCAAATTCATTAATGATAGTTTCAATGCTATTAATTTTGTTGAATGAATGTTTAGATATTGCATTTCTACTCCCAAATTAATAAATGATAGTTCCATTGCAATTAATTGTTATACATCTTGTCGAATCAAAATAAATTATCACTTTTTAAAAGTTAATTTTTAAAATATGGGTCTTGCTAACCAGTGCCCTCAAGGCACTGGTTAGCATTTCAAAAACGGAAAATATTTTATAGAAAATTTAATATGCAATTAATTGTTATACATCTTGTCGAATCAAATTTAATTATCACTTTTTAAAAGTTAATTTTTAAAATATGGGTCTTGCTAAACAGTGCCCTCTGGGCACTAGTTTTCATTTTAAAACGGAAAATATTTTATAGAAAATTTAACATCTTCTATCAATTAGTGTGTGCGCGCGCTATTTTTGTTTCATCTTGCAATTTCATTTTTTATGCGCATTAACTGTGTTAAACCAAGTACCTTTGTTCTAACATATGATTCGGTAAATTTTCCCACAATGGTTTGCCATGCAGACAAGTTTAACATTTAAGAAATCTTTAAAGTTAGAAGAAACAGAAGTATCAGAGGCAATGGCTGTAAAAAAAGATCACATGGGTAGTAAAACATTATGCAAACTTTAGAATAGTAACATGCATTTTATGCATTAGTGGGGCGGTGTCCTCAATTTTCCGATGCATGTTGTTTTATGAGATACTAAAGCCTTTGATATCCGACTGCTTAGCAAAGATGACTCGTGACGACAATGAGAAAACAGGGCAAAGGAATGAACATTTAGTTAAAGGTTAAATAATTAGCATACAGATGCCATATTATGATTATTCCAGACATAATATGCATCATACAGAAAATAAAAACAGTAGGGTAACTAAAACATAAATTATTAAACATTATCTTAAATTAAAACTTACAAAATAAAGACACACAGAGACACATCCTAGGAAAATAAAGACACAGAGAGACACTTCCTAGGGTAATTAGAACACACATAATTAAACATTCAGTCATCATAGGATAATAAAACACACATAATTAAACATCCAGTCATGCTAGGATAATTAAAACACACATCATTACAGAAAAGACAAGTCATCAAGCATCCTAGGAAGCAATCCAAACCATATCGTTCACGAACACCCAATGGCAGGCTTCGATAAGGCCTGATCCGTATCCGAGAACCTTAAACGCAACATGGGTTGGAATCCATGAATTGGTGTCCAAATGGCACACTGCAACACCATTCTTGATCTTCTGCTTAGATTTTACTTCCCAAATATCAACTTGATAGATGCGAACACTTGGTACATTGTAGCAGTAGTACACTAGGAACGAAAACCAGCTACGGTGACAAGTAACCGTTTTTTCACCAATGACATTAACGCCACCCAAAATTATGTTTTGAGATGAACCGTTGACACTCTCTGTGGTATGAGCTGTAATTTTCCGGCCCAAGATGAACTTGGCAAAGTCTATTATTCCTTCAAAAGAAACTTCACAGCTTCTCTCTTCCCCTATATTAGCAAGATTGTGACACGCTTTGACTGACTCCATCATGGTTTTAGAAAGGTTGTTAAACACATTTAGAAGTTGTGACATTTCAGAAGACGCAGATGGTAGTTTCTTCAATAGGGACCGGGTAAAGAAAGACTGTCTTGGTAAATAATCATTGATATTTGGCTTTCTGATGATACTCCCCACAGTCATCATACTCTGCTGGAAAAAATGTCCTTCTTCAACTGATTTCACCCCCTTGAAGCCTTTGTTTTTTTCTTATAAGTATGGTAGGTTAATGGAGGCTTTGCGAGTATGGCTTCCTTCTCCTCCTGCTGAGAAGGAGGATGATTCTTATTATTATAATGCAATTGATACCCTACTTGAGGCTTTGCGAGTATGGCTTCCTTCTCCTCCTGCTGAGAAGGAGGATGATTCTTATTATTAGAATGCAATTGATAGCCTACTTGAGGCTTTGCGAGTATGGCTTCCTTCTCGTCCTGCTGAGAAGAAGGATGATTCTTATTATAACGCAATTGATAGCTTACTTGAGGCTTTGCGAGTCTGAATTCCCTCTCCTCCTGAGAAAAGCACGAGGTGTTGGCAGCTTGGAAGAATAGATGCTTCTCTAACTTGGTAACCGGAGGAATTATCTTTTCTATAAGAAATAGTGGAATCGGTACTTTGCTCGTTGTACATCGGTTCCAATATTGTATTGCAAGCTCTCGAGGTGTGGAAGTTAAATTTTTTGTGTTAAAGACACCAATGCCGAGGATATTATGAAAATAAGAATCACACGCATGGTTGATAATTGTTTGAGCATGTTTGATAAATGGTTGAGTATGGTTTGAGTTTGAGAATTGTTTAGAAGATGGTGTTATTTATAGGAGAATGAAAATTTATGGAAGGTGAAAGTGAATGGATGGGAAGGTGTGAATAGTTAGATAAACACGTGATTTTATGTATGCTGTTAAAATGAAAATTAATGGAGGGTAAAAGGATGAGTAGGTGACACGTGATTTTGTGGAGGTGAATATTTTGAAGGTACATACCGGGATGCGAAGTTTACGATATTTTATCTAAAAGTAATGTAACCCACCTGAGGCGTCCTACTTAAAATGCTTCCTCCAAAAATCAACTCATTAATGATAGTTTAAATTATACTACTCCCAAATTCATTAATGATATTTTCAATGATACTAATTTTTTTGAATCATGAATGTTTAGATGATTGTATTTTTACTCCCAAATACACTATTGATAGTTTCAATGCTATTAATTTTGTTGAATCTTTAGATATTTGTATTTTTACTCCCAAATTCATTAATGATAGTTTCAATGCTATTAATTTTGTTGAATGAATGTTTAGATTTTGCATTTCTACTCCCAAATTAATTAATTAATGATAGTTCCAATGCAATTAATTGGTATACATCTTGTCGAATCAAATTAAATTATCACTTTTTAAAAGTTAATTTTAAAATATGGGTCTTGCTAACCAGGGCACTGGTTAGCATTTCAAAAACGGAAAATATTTTATAGAAAATTTAATATCTTCTATCAATTAGTGTGTGTGCGTGCTATTTTTGGTTCATCTTGCATTTGCATTTTTTATGCGCATTAATTGTGTTAAACAAAGTACCTTTGTTCTAACATATGATTCGGTAAATTTTCTCACAATGGTTTGGCATGCAGACAAGTTTAACATTTAAGAAATATTTAAAGTTAGAAGAAACAGAAGTATCAGAGGCAATGGCTGTAAAAAAAGATCACATGGGTAATAAATGATTCTGCAAACTTTAGAATAGTAACAAGTATTTTATGCATTAGTGGGGCGGTTTCCTCAATTTTCCGATGCATGTTGTTTTATGAAATACTATAGCCTTTGATATCCGACTGCTTAGTAAAGCTGACTCGTGACGACAATGAGAAAACAGAGCTAAGGAATGAACAGTTAGTTAAAGGTTAAATAATTAGCGTACAGATGCCATCCTATGATTATTCCAGACATAATATTCATCATGCAGAAAATAAAAACAACAGGGTAACTAAAACATAAATAACTAAACATTATCTTAAATTAAAACTTACAAAATAAAGACACACAGAGACACATCCTAGGAAAATAAAGACACACAGAGAGACACTTCCTAGGTTAATTAAAACACACATAATTAAACATTCAACCATCCTAGGATAATTAAAACACACATAATTAAACATTCAGTCATCCTAGGGTAATTAAAACATACATCATTACAGAAAAGACAAGTCATCAGGCATCCTAGGCAGCAATCCATACCATATCGTTCTCGAACACCCAATGGCAGGCTTCGATAAGGCCCGATCCATATCCGAGAACCTTAAAAGCAACATGGGTTGGACTCCATGAACTGGTGTCCAAATGGCACACTGCAACACCATTATTCATCTTCTGCTTGGATTTTACTTCCCAAATATCAACTTGATGGATGCAAACTCTTGTTACATTGTGGCAGTAGTACATAAGGAACGGAAACCAGCTACGGTGACAAGTAACGGATTTTTCACCAATGACATTCACGCCAGCCACAATTATGTTTTGAGATGAACCGTTTACACTCTCTGTAGTATGAGCTGTAATGTTCCGGCCCAAGATGAACTTGGCAAAGTCTAGCATACCTTTTAAAGAAACTTCACAGCTTCTCTCCTCCCCTGTATTAGCAGGATTGTGACACGCTTTGACTGACTCCATCATGGTTTTAGAAAGGTTGTTAAACACATTTAGAAGTTGTGACATTTCATAAGACGCAGATGGTAGTTTCTTCAATAGGGACCGAGTAAAGAAAGATTGTCTTGGTATATAATCCTTAATATTTTGCATTATGATGATACTCCCCATAGTCATCATACTCTAACGGAAAAAAATTCCTCCTTCAACAGATTTCACCCCCTTGAAGCCTTTGTTTTGTTTCTTATAAGTATGGTAGGTTAATGGAGGTTTTGCGAGTATGGCTTCCTTCTCTTCCTGCTGAGAAGGAGGATGATTATTATTATTATATTGCAATTGATAGCCTGCTTGAGGCTTTGCGAGTATGGCTTCCTTCTCCTCCTGCTGAGAAGGAGGATGATTCTTATTATTATAATGCAATTGATAGCCTACTTGAGGCTTTGCGAGTATGGCTTCCTTCTCCTCTTGATGAGAAGGAGGACGATTCTTATTATAACGCAATTGATAGCTTACTTGAGGATTTGCGAGTCTGAATTCCCTCTCCTCCTGAGAAAAGCACAAGGTGTTGGCATCTTGGAAGAATAGATGCTTCTCTAACTTGGTAACCGGAGGAAGTATCTTTTCTAGAAGAAATAGTGGAATCGGTACTTTGCTCGTTGTACATCGGTTCCATTATTGTATTGCAAGCTCTCGAGGTGTGGAAGTTAAATTTTTTGTGTTAAAGACACCAATGCCGAGGATATTATGAAAATAAGAATCACACGCATGGTTGATAATTGTTTGAGCATGTTTGATAAATGGTTGAGTATGGTTTGAGTTTGAGAATTGTTTAGAAGATGGTGTTATTTATATGAAAATGAAAATTTATGGAAGGTGAAAGTGAATGGATGGGAAGGTGTGAATAGTTAGATAAACACGTGATTTTATGTATGCTGTTAAAATGAAAATTAATGGAAGATAAAAGGATGAGTAGGTGACACGTGATTTTGTGGAGGTGAATATTTTGAAGGTACATAACGAGATGCGAAGTTTACGATATTTTATCTAAAAGTAATGTAACCCAACTAAGGTGTCCAACTTAAAATGCTTCCTCCAAAAATCAACTCATTAATGATAGTTTAAATTATACTACTCCCAAATTCATTAATGATATTTTCAATGATGCTAATTTTTTTGAATCATGAATGTTTAGATGATTGAAATTTTACTCCCAAATACACTAATGATAGTTTCAATGCTATTAATTTTGTTGAATCTTTAGATATTTCTATTTTTACTCCCAAATTCATTAATGATAGTTTCAATGCTATTAATTTTGTTGAATGAATGTTTAGATATTGCATTTCTACTCCCAAATTAATAAATGATAGTTCCATTGCAATTAATTGTTATACATCTTGTCGAATCAAAATAAATTATCACTTTTTAAAAGTTAATTTTTAAAATATGGGTCTTGCTAACCAGTGCCCTCAAGGCACTGGTTAGCATTTCAAAAACGGAAAATATTTTGTAGAAAATTTAATATGCAATTAATTGTTATACATCTTGTCGAATCAAATTTAATTATCACTTTTTAAAAGTTAATTTTTAAAATATGGGTCTTGCTAAACAGTGCCCTCTGGGCACTGGTTATCATTTTAAAAACGGAAAATATTTTATAGAAAATTTAACATTTCTATCAATTAGTGTGTGCGCGCGCTATTTTTGTTTCATCTTGCAATTTCATTTTTTATGCGCATTAACTGTGTTAAACAAAGTACCTTTGTTCTAACATATGATTCCGTAAATTTTCCCACAATGGTTTGCCATGCAGACAAGTTTAACATTTAAGAAATCTTTAAAGTTAGAAGAAACAGAAGTATCAGAGGCAATGGCTGTAAAAAAAGATCACATGGGTAATAAAACATTCTGCAAACTTTAGAATAGTAACATGCATTTTATGCATTAGTGGGGCGGTGTCCTCAATTTTCCGATGCATGTTGTTTTATGAGATACTAAAGCCATTGATATCCGACTGCTTAGCAAACATGACTCGTGACGACAATGAGAAAACAGGGCAAAGGAATGAACATTTAGTTAAGGGTTAAATAATTAGCATACAGATGCCATATTATGATTATTCCAGACATAATATGCATCATACAGAAAATAAAAACAGTAGGGTAACTAAAACATAAATTATTAAACATTATCTTAAATTAAAACTTACAAAATAAAGACACACAGAGACACATCCTAGGAAAATAAAGACACAGAGAGACACTTCCTAGGGTAATTAAAACACACATAATTAAACATTCAGTCATCATAGGATAATTAAAACACACATAATTAAACATCCAGTCATCCTAGGGTAATTAAAACACACATCATTACAGAAAAGACAAGTCATCAAGCATCCTAGGAAGCAATCCAAACCATATCATTCTCGAACACCCAATGGCAGGCTTCGATAAGGCCCGATCCGTATCCGAGAACCTTAAACGCAACATGGGTTGGAATCCATGAATTGGTGTCCAAATGGCACACTGCAACACCATTCTTGATCTTCTGCTTGGATTTTACTTCCCAAATATCAACTTGATAGATGCGAACACTTGGTACATTGTGGCAGTAGTACACTAGGAACGGAAACCAGCTACGGTGACAAGTAACAGTTTTTTCACCAATGACATTCACGCCACCCACAATTATGTTTTGAGATGAACCGTTGACACTCTCTGTGGTATGAGCTGTAATGTTCCGGCCCAGGATGAACTTGGCAAAGTCTATTATTCCTTCAAAAGAAACTTCACAGCTTCTCTCTTCCCCTATATTAGCAAGATTGTGACACGCTTTGACTGACTCCATCATGGTTTTAGAAAGGTTGTTAAACACATTTAGAAGTTGTGACATTTCAGAAAACGCAGATGGTAGTTTCTTCAATAGGGACCGGGTAAAGAAAGACTGTCTTGGTAAATAATCATTGATATTTGGCTTTCTGATGATACTCCCCACAGTCATCATACTCTGCTGGAAAAAATGTCCTTCTTCAACTGATTTCACCCCCTTCAAGCCTTTGTTTTTTTTACTTATAAGTATGGTAGGTTAATGGAGGCTTTGCGAGTATGGCTTCCTTCTCCTCCTGCTGAGAAGGAGGATGATTCTTATTATTATAATGCAATTGATACCCTACTTGAGGCTTTGCGAGTATGGCTTCATTCTCCTCCTACTGAGAAGGAGGATGATTCTTATTATTAGAATGCAATTGATAGCCTACTTGAGGCTTTGCGAATATGGCTTCCTTCTCGTCCTGCTGAGAAGGAGGATGATTCTTATTATAACGCAATTGATAGCTTACTTGAGGCTTTGCGAGTCTGAATTCCCTCTCCTCTTGAGAAAAGCACGAGGTGTTGGCAGCTTGGAAGAATAGATGCTTCTCTAACTTGGTAACCGGAGGAAGTATGTTTTCTATAAGAAATAGTGGAATCGGTACTTTGCTCGTTGTACATCGGTTCCAATATTGTATTGCAAGATCTTGAGGTGTGGAAGTTAAATTTTTTGTGTTAAAGACACCAATGCCGAGGATATTATGAAAATAAGAATCACACGCATGGTTGATAATTGTTTGAGCATGTTTGATAAATGGTTGAGTATGGTTTGAGTTTGAGAATTGTTTAGAAGATGGTATTATTTATAGGAGAATGAAAATTTATGGAAGGTGAAAGTGAATGGATGGAAAGGTGTGAATAGTTAGATAAACACGTGATTTTATGTATGCTGTTAAAATGAAAATTAATGGAGGGTAAAAGGATGAGTAGGTGACACGTGATTTTGTGGAGGTGAATATTTTGAAGGTACATACCGGGATGCGAAGTTTACGATATTTTATCTAAAAGTAATGTAACCCACCTGAGGTGTCCAACTTAAAATGCTTCCTCCAAAAATCAACTCATTAATGATAGTTTAAATTATACTACTTCCAAATTCATTAATGATATTTTCAATGATACTAATTTTTTTGAATCATGAATGTTTAGATGATTGTATTTTTACTCCCAAATACACTAATGATACTTTCAATGCTATTAATTTTGTTGAATCTTTAGATATTTGTATTTTTACTCCCAAATTCATTAATGATAGTTTCAATGCTATTAATTTTGTTGAATGAATGTTTAGATGTTGCATTTCTACTCCCAAATTAATTAATGATAGTTCTAATGCAATTAATTGTTATACATCTTGTCGAATCAAATTAAATTATCTTTTTTTAAAAGTTAATTTTAAAATATGGGTCTTGCTAACCAGGGCACTGGTTAGCATTTCAAAAACGGAAAATATTTTATAGAAAATTTAATATCTTCTATCAATTAGTGTGTGTGCGTGCTATTTTTGGTTCATCTTGCATTTGCATTTTTTATGCGCATTAATTGTGTTAAACAAAGTACCTTTGATCTAACATATGATTCGGTAAATTTTCTCACAATGGTTTGGCATGCAGACAAGTTTAACATTTAAGAAATATTTAAAGTTAGAAGAAACAGAAGTATCAGAGGCAATGGCTGTAAAAAAAGATCACATGGGTAATAAATGATTCTGCAAACTTTAGAATAGTAACAAGCATTTTATGCATTAGTGGGGCGGTTTCCTCAATTTTCCGATGCATGTTGTTTTATGAAATACTATAGCCTTTGATATCCGACTGCTTAGTAAAGCTGACTCGTGACGACAATGAGAAAACAGAGCTAAGGAATGAACAGTTAGTTAAAGGTTAAATAATTAGCGTACAGATGCCATCCTATGATTATTCCAGACATAATATTCATCATGCAGAAAATAAAAACAACAGGGTAACTAAAACATAAATAACTAAACATTATCTTAAATTAAAACTTACAAAATAAAGACACACAGAGACACATCCTAGGAAAATAAAGACACACAGAGAGACACTTCCAAGGTTAATTAAAACACACATAATTAAACATTAAGCCATCCTAGGATAATTAAAACACACATAATTAAACATTCAGTCATCCTAGGGTAATTAAAACACACATCATTACAAAAAAGACAAGTCATCAGGCATCCTAGGCAGCAATCCATACCATATCGTTCTCGAACACCCAATGACAGGCTTCGATAAGGCCCGGTCCATATCCGAGAACCTTAAAATCAACATGGGTTGGACTCCATGAACTGGTGTCCAAATGGCACACTGCAACACCATTATTGATCTTCTGCTTGGATTTTACTTCCCAAATATCAACTTGATAGATGCAAACTCTTGGTACATTGTGGCAGTAGTACATAAGGAACGGAAACCAGCTACGGTGACAAGTAACGGATTTTTCACCAATGACATTCACGCCAGCCACAATTATGTTTTGAGATGAACCGTTTACACTCTCTGTGGTATGAGCTGTAATGTTCCGGCTCAAGATGAACTTGGCAAAGTCTAGCATTCCTTTTAAAGAAACTTCACAGTTTCTCTCCTCCCCTGTATTAGCAGGATTGTGACACGCTTTGACTGACTCCATCATGGTTTTAGAAAGGTTGTTAAACACATTTAGAAGTTGTGACATTTCAGAAGACGCAGATGGTAGTTTCTTCAATAGGGACCGAGTAAAGAAAGACTGTCTTGGTATATAATCCTTAATATTTTGCATTCTGATGATACTCCCCACAGTCATCATACTCTGACGGAAAAAAAGTCCTTCTTCAACAGATTTCACCCACTTGAAGCCTTTGTTTTGTTTCTTATAAGTATGGTAGGTTAATGGAGGTTTTGCGAGTATGGCTTCCTTCTCTTCCTGCTGAGAAGGAGGATGATTATTATTATTATATTGCAATTGATAGCCTGCTTGAGGCTTTGCGAGTATGGCTTCCTTCTCCTCCTGCTGAGAAGGAGGATGATTCTTATTATTATAATGCAATTGATAGCCTACTTGAGGCTCTGCGAGTATGGCTTCCCTCTCCTCTTGATGAGAAGGAGGATGATTTTTATTATAACGCAATTGATAGCTTACTTGAGGCTTTGCGAGTCTGAATTCCCTCTCCTCCTGAGAAAAGCACAAGGTGTTGGCATCTTGGAAGAATAGATGCTTCTCTAACTTGGTAACCGGAGGAAGTATCTTTTCTATAAGAAATAGTGGAATCGGTACTTTGCTCGTTGAACTTTGGTTCCAGTATTCTATTGCGAGCTCTCGAGGTGTGGAAGTAAATTTTTTGTGTGTTAAAGACACCAATGCCGAGAATAATATGAAAATAAGAATCACACGCATGGTTGATAATTGTTTGAGCATGTTTGATAAATCGTTGAGTATGGTTTGAGTTTTAGAATTGTTTAGAAGATGGTGTTATTTATAGGAGAATGAAAATTTATGGAAGGTGAAAGTGAACGGATGGGAAGGTGTGAATAGTTAGCTAAACACGTGATTTTATGGATGCTGTTAAAATAAAAATTAATGGAAGGTAAAGGGATGAGTAGGTGACACGTGATTTTTTGGAGGTGAATATTTTGAAGGTACATACCAAGATGCGAAGTTTATGATATTTTATCTAAAAGTAATATAACCCACCTGAGGTGTCCAACTTAAAAATGCTTCCTCCAAAAATTAATTCATTAATGATAGTTTAAATTATACTACTCCCAAATTCATTAATGATAGTTTCAATGATACTAAATTTTTTGAATCAAGAATGTTTAGATGATTGTATTTTTACTCCCAAATACACTAATGATAGTTTCAATGCTATTAATTTTGTTGAATCTTTAGATATTTGTATTTTTACTCCCAAATTCATTAATGATAGTTTCAATGCTATTAATTTTGTTGAATGAATGTTTAGATATTGCATTTCTACTCTCAAATTAATTAATGATAGTTCCAATGCAATTAATTGTTATACATCTTGTTGAATCAAATTAAATTATCACTTTTTAAAAGTTACTTTTTAAAATATGGGTCATGCTAACCAGTGCCATCAGGGCACTGGTTAGCATTTCAAAAACTGAAAATATTTTATAGAAAATGTAATATCTTCTATCAATTAGTGTGTGTGCGTGATATTTTTGTTTCATCTTGCAATTGCATTTTTTATGCGCATTAATTTTGTTAAACAAAGTACCTTTGTTCTAACATATGATTCGGTAAATTTTCCCACAATGGTTTGTCATGCAGACAAGTTTAACATTTAAGTAATCTTTAAAGTTAGAAGAAACAGAAGTATCAGAGGCAATGGTTGTAAAAAAAGATCACATGGGTAATAAAAGATTCTGCAAATTTAGAATAGTAACATGCATTTTATACATTAGTGGGGCGGTGTCCTCAATTTTCCGATGCATGTTGTTTTATGAGATACTATAGCCTTTGATATCCGACTTCTTAGAAAAGATGACTCGCGACGACAATGAGAAAAAAGAGCTAAGGAATGAACAGTTAGTTAAAGGTTAATAAATTAGCATACAAATGTCATTGATCGGTCACCATTTTACACTCAATTTCATCATAAATTCGACACACGATCATCATGTTTGGTAACACTTTATGGTTATTTCCTAATGTTTTCTTTAATTTATCTAGTTCCAAGTTTATTTGTGTGAAGTTTGTTTTTGCGTCATTCTCATTGTAAATTAGATGCTTTTGATCTCGTTTGGTAATGGTTTCAGGTTAGCTTCGGATTTTTGGAAGATCGCATAGCCAAGAGGTGTGAGAAAAGGGAGCAAAAAGCAAAAAAAGAGCATATGGGCAGAGGCGGACACGGTCTGACCGTGTCATCTGACACGGCCGTGTCAGACCCCCTGAAGAAACTCAGCCCTAAGACCAGAAGCTGACACGGTCTGTCCGTGTCAAGTGACACGGCCGTGTCAGCTGTGCGGACAGAATTTCTGAATTTTGGTTTTTCCAATCTTTTTAAAGTTCAGGGGCAGTTTGGGTATTGCGGGGGAGATCTGAAAACCTAGAGGGATTAAAAGAGGATTGAGAGACAAGGAGAAGGGATCTTGGATCATTGAGAATAGAGAATTACAGAGAAAAGAGCAATCAAGGGATTTGGGAGAGATCTTCAAGAGCACTCGCAATTGGAGATCATATCGACCGATAATTTCTTGTAATGACTTCATTTACTCTTGTTATTTTCTTAAACACTATGAGTAGCTAAACTATTCTATGCTAGGGTGATGTCCCTAAATCTTTTCATGTAATGACTTGTTAAAACCGTTGTTGATGATTTTGATGTTTTTATAAATTGAGTTTATGATTCAAAGTTTTTCATGCTTTATCATATTGGAAAATATTTTATTGATCTACGATTAGGGTTAGGCGTGACACACCACCCTAATGCATTTTGAATCAAAACACTACCGGTAAATCGCTTAGGAATAAGGATTTCACGATAGTGATCATCCATTCTAGATTATGCTGCATAATGTCTTAATGCTAAATTCAATTATTGAGGAATTAAAATTGACTTTTAAGTATTAAGAAGTTCTCCACTAAGGAATTAGGGAAAACTATTTTATAGAATTGATACTCAATCATAATCACATCTTTTCGTTAACAACGGTATTCTCAAGGAGTTACGTAAGATTTATACATCAACCTTAGCATGTCTTCTCCTTTGTGTACCAGATCATCATTTACTTATCGTTTTTAATTATAAACAGTTATTCAGTTTTTCTCAAACCAATCAAAACAACAACCATAGCTTTTTGTTCAATTGAAATTTAGTCCTGGCTTATATTTTATCCGCAGTCCTAGTGATCGATACTTGGATAAACATCCACTTTAATAACTACATCGGTAAAAAATAGTACACTTGCTATTTTACCGATCAAGTTTTTGGCGCCGTTGCCGGGGACTGCCAAACTATAAGCCGAACTTTAAGTCAATTGAAATTTTGTTGCTCTGCGACCAAAATTTTATTTTTATCTGTTATTTTAATCTCATTGCAGTTTTGTATCTGTTCTAACTGTTGTCTAACTGTTTATGCGAGGTCAGACCTCAGCTAAATTTTCCTTTGACACAGAACCAGAAAGAGCTCTGCACGAGAGACGCCGCAAGGCGAGAATTGAAAGACTGGCAGTACCAAGTGCAAGTCTCAGTGTTCCACATCAGGAAAGCGACGACGAAGTGTCTGTGCATTCGGAGCACAGCGACTCTGACTTTGACAGGGAGGTAGATCAGGAACCAGTTAACATGGCTGGAAATCAACCTCCTGCGGAGAGATTGTTAGGGGACTATGGAGGGGCAAATGCTCATCCCAACCGGATGACTATTGTTAATCAACCCGTGAATGTAGCACATTTTCAATTGCATCCATCAACCATTCGCCAGTTAGAGAGCAAGCCGTTCTCCGGAAGAATAAACGAGGATGCAAACAAGCATCTTCAGAGATTCCTCACTACGACAACTTCGTTGAAGATCGAAGGTCATTCAGAGGAGGCCAAGAGACTTGTTATGTTCCCGTTTACACTTACTGATGACGCAGAAGAGTGGTTTTACTCACTTCCGGCTGCAAGTATCACGACATGGCAAGACATGGAAACAGCGTTCCTCAATGAATATTTTCCTGCTTCGGTGTTCATCCGAAAAAGATATGATATCGTTAATTTCAAACAAAAAGAGGGGGAATCATTGGGGGATGCATACAAGAGGTTCAAAAGGTGTTTGACTGCATGTCCTACTCATAACATGGACGCTACCGAGCAGATGCAGAATTTCGTGAATGGTGTGCGACTTAAGACAAAGCAGCTTATTGATACCACTGCTGGTGGTTCAACCAATTTTTCTACAGCCACTGTTATGAAGAGGATCATAGAGGCAATTGCTGCTAATGAGCATCTTGAGCTGTATGATCGAACCATGAGCCAACCGGAGGGCAAAATTGATTTGAAGTTGCCAGAGCAGGTTGTTAAGATGGAGGATCAGATTGCTGCAGAGGTAGAGAGAAGGTTAAAAAAGATGAATATTGGAACTCAGACAGTGGCACAGGTGGAACCAGTTAAAGCGGTTCTTTGTGAAATATGTGGTGGACCGCACTTTGCTATGCATTGTGTGGCAACTCAAGAACAGGTTGAGCAAATTCATATGTTGAGGCAGAATAATCCTTATGCCAACACATATAATCCGGGGTGGAAAAATCATCCAAACTTCTCATGGAAAGACCAGCAAGGAAACGTCCAGAAGCCGGTTCAAGGCCAACAACCATATCAACCTCAGACTCAACAATATCAACCACAGGGGCAACAATATCATCCGCAACAACAACCATACCAGCAACCTCAACAACAATACCAACCACAGGGTCCAAGAAAGGCGGATTGGGAAATTGCCATTGAAAAGATGGCCGCTCAAAGCTCCCAATTCCAAGAAGAGACACGAAGCAATTTAAGGAACACTGGAGCCTCAATCAATAACCTTGAAGTGCAAATGAGTCAGATTGCTCAACACCTTGCAATTCCGCAAGCACCAGGAGCCCTCCCAAGCGCAACTGTTACTAATCCTAAAGACAATCAAAAAATCAATGCCGTCACTACACGGAGAGGGAAACCACGTGAAGTAGTGGAAAAGGATTCGGAGAGTGAGGATCAATTGCTTGAGGTGGAGCTGGACATAAGAGAGAATGAAGAAGTGGTAACACCAGCACCGGTAACGAAAGAAAAAGTGTTAACACCAACACCAGAAATCAAGCTGCCTTACCCTCAAAGAAACAAGAAAAAGGGGCAGCAAGAAAAGAATTTTGAGAAGTTCCTGGAATTATTCAAAAAGCTGGAGCTGAATATTCCGTTGTTGGAGGCACTTGAGCAAATGCCCACCTATGCCAAATTCATGAAGGATATCATCGCTAAAAAGCGAACCATTGCAGACCATCCCATTATTCTAACAGAAACTTGTAGTGCTATTTTGCAGGGCCTGAAGATTCCAGTGAAAAAGAAGGATAGAGGAGCAGTTACCATCCCTTGCACTATTGGAGATAGATCTTTCAAGAGAGCTCTAATTGATCTGGGGGCAAGTATCAGTCTCATGCCTCTATCCATCTACAAAAAGTTGGGAATTGGTGCAATCCAAGACACTCGGATGACTCTCCAATTTGCGGATCATTCGGTCAAGCGACCTTACGGAGTAGTCCAAGACGTCCTTGTGAAAGTGGATAAGTTTGTGTTTCCGGTAGATTTCGTAATTCTTGAAATGCCAGAAGATGAAGAGATGCCGATAATTTTGGGACGACCATTCTTGGAAACGGGGAGAGTCATGATAGATATGGATGGGGGTACTCTTACTTTGAAGGTTTATGATGAAGAGTTAAAAATCAATGTTCATAATACCATGAAGCATAAAGAGGATATTGGCACCAGTAGCAATATACAAGTGCTCGAACAAGTAGTAGAAAGTGACCATGTGGAGAGTGTATCGCAATTACCTCTCAAAAGAGTTTTGAGCATGTCAATTTTTGGGGAAAATGAAGAAGCCAATGATAATGAATTAGAGGTGGTATCAATGTTGGAGACTCAACCTATCTTTAAAGGTTCCCGAGAACATAGGTGGGAAGATCTAAGGCAACCAACAGCATTGGGTTGTAATGAAGACAAGCCAAAAAGTTCAGAATTGAAACAGCTTCCGGAGAATCTTAAATATGTTTTCCTAGATTCTGAAGAAAAATGTCCCGCCATCATTAGCTCTAGTTTGAAAAATATACAAGAGGACAAGTTAATTGAAGTTCTGAAAAAGTTCAAGGGAGCTATTGGTTGGAAGATTGAAGACCTCAAGGGAATAAGTCCTACGATGTGCATGCACAAAATTCTCATGGAAGAAGATCACAAACCGGTGGTGCAGCCTCAAAGGAGATTGAACCCAGTTGTGAAGGAGGTAGTAAGAAAGGAAGTCGTGAAGCTGTTAGATGTAGGACTTATTTACCCGATATCAGACAGTTCATGGGTGAGCCCTGTTCATGTGGTACCTAAAAAAGGAGGTACAACGGTGATAGCTAATGAAAAGAATGAGTTGATTTCTACCAGAACGGTCACTGGGTGGCGGGTGTGTATAGACTACAGAGGACTAAATTTGGCCACAAGAAAAGACCACTTTCCCTTGCCATTCATTGACCAAATGTTAGAAAGATTGGCCGGGCATGACTATTATTGTTTTCTGGATGGGTACTCTGGATACAACCAAATTGCGGTTGCACCAGAGGATCAAGAGAAGACGGCCTTTACTTGCCCATACGGTATCTTCGCTTATAGAAGGATGCCGTTCGGGTTGTGTAATGCCCCAGCGACATTTCAAAGATGCATGACTTCCATTTTTGCTGATATGCTTGAGAAGCATATGGAAGTCTTCATGGATGACTTCTCTGTGTTTGGTTCATCATTTGATAACTGTTTGGCTAACCTTTCACTTGTTTTGCAGCGATGTCAAGAAAGTAATCTGATCCTAAATTGGGAGAAGTGCCATTTTATGGTACGAGAGGGCATTGTTCTTGGTCACAAGATTTCCCACAAGGGAATCGAAGTTGATCAAGCTAAGGTGGAGGTTATCTCAAAATTACCACCACCTGTGAATGAGAAAGGTATTCGGAGTTTCCTAGGCCATGCGGGATTCTACCGTAGGTTCATAAGGGATTTTTCAAAGATAGCCAAACCTCTGACCACTTTGTTGGTTAAAGATAAGACTTTTGTATTTGATAAAGAGTGTGCCGATGCATTTGAGACACTGAAAAATAAACTAGTGTCGGCACCCATTGTGATTGCCCCTGATTGGTCTCTACCTTTTGAGATCATGTGCGATGCTAGCGACATTGCAGTGGGGGCTGTGCTTGGACAGCGGAGAGAAAAATTGCTTCATGTTATTTATTATGCCAGTCACGTTTTGAACCCTGCACAGATCAATTATGCAACTACCGAGAAGGAGTTGCTAGCTGTTGTGTATGCCTTTGATAAATTCAGGCAATATCTGTTGGGTTCGAAAGTGATTGTTTACACTGACCATGCTGCTTTAAAATATCTCTTTGCCAAGCAGGATTCGAAACCCAGACTCCTGAGATGGATTTTACTTCTCCAAGAGTTCGATGTAGAGATTCGCGACAAGAAAGGGTGTGAGAACACTGTTGCAGATCATCTTTCGAGGATGTCACCCATCGAGGAGACAGAAGAGCGGCGTCCAATAAAGGATGAGTTCGCTGATGAACACATCCTAGCTGTTATTGGAGTGCCTTGGTTTGCTGATTACGCAAACTACCTTGTTGGCGGTATAATACCTGACGATTTTGATTCTAACCGTAAGAAAAAGTTTGTTCATGATTGCAGGTTCTATCTATGGGACGACCCATACCTATACAAGAGAGGAGTAGATGGGTTGATACGACGATGTGTGCCTGAGGAGGAGCAAAAGGATGTGTTGAGAGCATGTCATGACTCTGAATATGGAGGGCATTTCAGTGGGGATCGTACTGCCTCCAAAGTCTTGCAGTCAGGATTATACTGGCCATCATTGTTCAAGGACTCCCAAGAGATGGTCAAAGAATGTGATAAGTGTCAGCGTACTGGGAACATATCAAAAAGAAATCAAATGCCCCAGAATTTCATGTTAGAGGTGGAGTTATTCGATGTGTGGGGAATTGACTTCATGGGTCCGTTTCCACCGTCATTCGGGAAGAACTACATATTAGTTGCAGTGGACTATGTCTCGAAATGGGTGGAGGCGGTAGCTTTACCAACTAATGATGCGAAGGTAGTAGTCAAGTTCTTGAGAGAAAACATATTTTCAAGGTTTGGAGTACCGAGAGCGCTGATAAGTGATGAAGGAACTCACTTCCTCAATCACCTCATGGAGAAGCTTCTTCAGAAGTACAATGTGAAGCATCGGATAGCCACTCCTTACCACCCTCAAACTAGTGGTCAGGTAGAGGTGTCTAATAGGCAGCTCAAACAAATTCTGGAGAAGACAGTGAGTTCGTCGCGAAAGGATTGGGCAACAAAGTTAGATGATGCGTTATGGGCTTACCGAACGGCGTTCAAAACGCCCATCGGGATGTCACCATACCAGCTTGTCTACGGAAAAGCATGTCACCTACCTCTAGAGCTTGAACACAAGGCATTTTGGGCAACTAAATTCTTGAATATGGACTTATCTTTAGCGGGAAATTCTAGAATTCTGCAGTTGCATGAATTAGAAGAGTTTCGGAATAGTGCGTACGAGAATGCCAAAGTTTACAAGGAACAGACCAAGAAGTGGCACGATAGGAGGATTCAAAAAAAAGAGTTTTGGGAAGGACAGCTGGTCCTTCTGTACAATTCCCGCTTGAAGCTATTCCCGGGAAAATTGAGGTCCAAATGGTCGGGACCATTTGTGGTTCATAAGGTGTTCCCGTACGGAGCAGTTGAAATTAAGAATCAAGCTAATGGAGACATCTTCAAAGTTAATGGGCAGAGACTAAAGCCATATTTCCAAGGTCAACCAGTTGGACAGGTTGATGTCATTCGTCTTACTCAGTAGGACGATGGACCGTCGAGCCATGCGACGTTAAACGAAGCGCTTAGTGGGAGGCAACCCACTGTTTTGTTTTTAACAGTTTTCTTTGTTTATTGCTTTTATTTTCTAGGTTGTTTTGAAACACAGCTATCAAGGGGTGAAGAGAGCAGGAACTACAAAACAGACAAAATTTTGGGAGCACAGTGTCTGACACGGTCTGGCCGTGTTGCCTGACACGGCCGTGTTACCTTGAACAAAAAAATTGAGAAAGAAAAATTGGTTCTCCAAACCCGGACACGGTCTGACCGTGTCACCGGACACGGCCGTTTCGTACTGTTGGTATTTTTTTCAGGACAAGAATGAATTTCCAGACTCGGACACGGTCTGACCGTGTCGCCTGACACGGCCGTGTCAGCGAGTCAGATTTTGAATTTTTTTTTCTTTTTCCTGTGGGTCCCGCGCGCCCCACACTCCAAAACCCTATGTGTGCCTTCTCTCACTTCACTTTTTATCTTTCTTTCTCCTTCTTTCTTCTTCCTCCCCCATAATTTCAAACACAACTTTGCCTCCTCCAGTAAAACCCACACACAAACCTCCACTTACCCCTTCAAATATTCAGATTTTCCCCACACCCATTTCACAAAAAGTGTTCCTCTCATCACCCTCCATCCACCTACGGTAGCCGTTTTTCACTAATTCGAATTTTCAGTTTTTGTAACTTTTCAGGTACCCAAAATGCCCCCAAAGAGTGGTTTCAGAAGAAGACAAACCGAGGATGGCTCTTCGAGACCTCCCACTCGAGCACGGAGGAATGTCGAACCGGCGGCTGAGCCGGCCAACGAAAATCCTCATGGATTCACTTTTATCAAACCTGCTCATGAAGTCCGGTATTCCAATCTTAAGGACCGACGGTTAATTCCAAACAGGTACATGTGTCCCGCTACTCTTGCTGAATTGGGTTTGTCTGAGGATGTTCATAGACTGTTGAATAAAATAGGGCTGCTAGATTTTATGCTGCGTACAACACCTACTTATGAACGGATAACATTGGAATTCTTAAGTACGGTGGAGTACGAGGTCCATACGGAATGGGAAAGGAGACTCCCTATGTGTACCGGTGCAATCACTTTTCAATTGTTTCAGACTGAGCACCGGTTAAATCTAGAGGAATTAGGTGCTATCCTTGGTATACCCACTGATGGACCGGGAAAATTGCCTAGTGATTTTGAACCCGGAAGGTTTTGGGGTAAGATCACAGGAACTGAATATATCGCAAAAGACGCGAAGGCCTCCCGGATTCATAATCCATGTTTTCGTTATGTGCAAAAATGTCTGGCTTATTCTATGTTTGGCAGGGGTGATAGTCAGGGCGTTATCTCACAAACTGAACTTTTTCTGATGTCTTCTATGATTTCGGAGACTCCGGTTAATGTGGCGGCCTTTGTGGCTGCACATCTAAGCAAAGTGGGAAAAGCAGTTTCTGGTGACATTTGTGTTGGGGGTATCATCACTCAAATAGCTAGATTTCTCGGCTATGACCCGGTGGCACATCATCATGAGCCCGTCGCAGGTATGACTAAACTTGATATGCTTGCTTTGATTAACCAACTTGTGATACAGATGAATGGTACTTCTTATGAGTACAAAGTTGGGAAAACGGTGGTCATGAATCTCCCAAATCCTGAACGGACGTCCACCCTCAACGAGGAGAATTGGCGCTATCGGGAAATCTTTAGGAGCAGTTATCAGTTTCAGCGGAATGAAGAGAGTGCACACCTACAAGGAGAGACGGGTCAATCATCACATGGTGGTACCCAATCTACCTCTTTCACAAGTGAAGAATGGAATTGGATACATGGCGAATTCGCCGATCTAAGAGGTGAGCATGCGCGCCAAGGTCTAGAGCTACACCGTCAAGGAGAGGAACAAACCCGTCAAGGCGTGATGATGACGGAGATGCACAGCATGATGCAACAATTGATGTTGCATTTCCCTCCTCCTCCTCAGTAGGATTTTCGGTAAGTCCTCTCCGGCGAGTACGAAAACATTGAGGACAATGTTTAGTGCAAGTGGGGGAGGGATTTTATCATTATTGTTTTCTTTTATCAGTATTATTTTCGTATTTTAGTATTTCATTTTAATTTGTTTTGTCTGAAGTTTTCTTTCTAGTTGTATCAAAAGTGTAACAGGATGAAGATTGGTGTCGAAGGCATGAAGTGATGAGTGACAAATGGGAGGACGACACAACCAAAAGCTAATATCTCAAGGCACTTTGAAAGTTAATGTAGCCAAAAAGAAAATGTCGGACGCAATGTGGTGAACGGAATTGAGCAGTTGAGGGACGAAATCAAGCCGGAAAGAGAAGTCACACGACATTGAGGGTGTGCGGAAGCTGCAAACTTAACCTACCTGGTGAGGATTATAAAAATCCAAACACTTAAAGAGATCACCATGAGAGTAAAATCAGGTATGTCTTTATCTCCCTAATTTTGCGTCTATTCTATCAACATAACACAATTGAGAAACCACACAAGAGGCAGTTGCTTGTTGTTTATTTGTTTCATCTCCCAGTCATTGTTTTCCTCCATTGTTGTTTTGTCTTGTAGGGTCATATCCCTCGTGTAACCCGTTGAGCCATTCTTCCTTGTTTTGTTCTGTCATTTCTCCATCTTTTATTATTACCACTTCCGGGTAGCACTTATCGTGTTTCTCTTATGTACAACTGTGTGAAAATTGTAAGTTTGGGGTGGCCGATATGTGTGTACGAAAGTAAAGGGGCAAAGAAAAGAAAAAGAAAGAAAAAGAAAAAAAAACAACAAAAGAAAAAAAAAAGATTGAACACACTTGCCCAAAGAAAAGTGAAAGACTCGTGAAAACGGGGAATATAAGAAGAACACCCCATACGTACAAGAAAAATGATAAGAGTAACATACGTGCGGAAAAACCATTTGTGTACCCGTTCACTGTTTATCCAACCTCCACTTCAGCCCCATTACAACCCATAAAGACCTCAAATTGTGTGATTCCTTTTTATTGTGTAGTGAAAGTAGGATACTCGCAAAGTCAAGGGTTGATATCGCATACTATGATCTGAGCGAAAAATAATTTAACCAAGAGAGAAATTGTGAGAAGAGTGACAAGTTTGCAGGTGAAACACATTTTGATTTAAAGTGTGACGGACAACAAGGGGCGATGAGTTTCAAAAGCTGACTCAAGGAAGAAATTCAAGTTGCGAATGATAGCGGCTATGTTGTGGTACAAAAAGGAAAATTCAAGGTGACCTTTGTTTGTTCACTTGCATCGCTTGAGGACAAGCAATGAGATAAGTTTGGGGTTGTGATCGGTCACCATTTTACACTCAATTTCATCATAAATTCGACACACGATCATCATGTTTGGTAACACTTTATGGTTATTTCCTAGTGTTTTCTTTAATTTATCTAGTTTCAAGTTTATTTGTGTGAAGTTTGTTTTTGCGTCATTCTCATTGTAAATTAGATGCTTTTGATCTCGTTTGGTAATGGTTTCAGGTTAGCTTCGGATTTTTGGAAGATCACATAGCCAAGAGGTGTGAGAAAAGGGAGCAAAAAGCAAAAAAAGAGCATATGGGCAGAGGCGGACACGGTCTGACCGTGTCATCTGACACGGCCGTGTCAGACCCCCTGAAGAAACTCAGCCCTAAGACCAGAAGCTGACACGGTCTGTCCGTGTCAAGTGACACGGCCGTGTCAGCTGTGCGGACAGAATTTCTGAATTTTGGTTTTTCCAATCTTTTTAAAGTTCAGGGGCAGTTTGGGTATTGCGGGGGAGATCTGAAAACCTAGAGGGATTAAAAGAGGATTGAGAGACAAGGAGAAGGGATCTTGGATCATTGAGAATAGAGAATTACAGAGAAAAGAGCAATCAAGGGATTTGGGAGAGATCTTCAAGAGCACTCGCAATTGGAGATCATATCGACCGATAATTTCTTGTAATGACTTCATTTACTCTTGTTATTTTCTTAAACACTATGAGTAGCTAAACTATTCTATGCTAGGGTGATGTCCCTAAATCTTTTCATGTAATGACTTGTTAAAACCGTTGTTGATGATTTTGATGTTTTTATAAATTGAGTTTATGATTCAAAGTTTTTCATGCTTTATCATATTGGAAAATATTTTATTGATCTACGATTAGGGTTAGGCGTGACACACCACCCTAATGCATTTTGAATCAAAACACTACCGGTAAATCGCTTAGGAATAAGGATTTCACGATAGTGATCATCCATTCTAGATTATGCTGCATAATGTCTTAATGCTAAATTCAATTATTGAGGAATTAAAATTGACTTTTAAGTATTAAGAAGTTCTCCACTAAGGAATTAGGGAAAACTATTTTATAGAATTGATACTCAATCATAATCACATCTTTTCGTTAACAACGGTATTCTCAAGGAGTTACGTAAGATTTATACATCAACCTTAGCATGTCTTCTCCTTTGTGTACCAGATCATCATTTACGTATCGTTTTTAATTATAAACAGTTATTCAGTTTTTCTCAAACCAATCAAAACAACCAACCATAGCTTTTTGTTCAATTGAAATTTAGTCCTGGCTTATATTTTATCCGCAGTCCTTGTGATCGATACTTGGATAAACATCCACTTTAATAACTACATCGGTAAAAAATAGTACACTTGCTATTTTACCGATCAGCCATCCTATGATTATTCCAGACAGAATATGCATCGTACAAAAAATAAAAACTATAGGGTAACTGAAACATAAATAATTAAACATTATCTTAAATTAAAACTTAAAAAATAAAGACACACAGAGACACATCCTAGGAAAATAAAGACACACAGAGAGACACTTCCTAAGGAAATTAAAACACACATAATTAAACATTCGGTCCTCCTAGGATAATTAAAACACACATAATTAAACATTCAGTCATCCTAGGGTAATTAAAACACACATCATTACAGAAAAGACAAGTCATCAAGCATCCTAGGCAGCAATCCATACCATATCGTTCTTGAACACCCAATGGCAGGCTTCAATAATGCCCGATCTGTTTCCGAGAACCTTAAAAGCAACATGGGTTGGACTCCATGAACTGGTGTCCAAATTGCACACTACAACACCATTATTGATCTTCTGCTTGGATTTTACTTCCAAAATATCAACTGGATAGATGTGAACCCTTGGTACATTGTGGCAGTAGTATATAAGGAACGGAAACCAGCTACGGTGACAAGTAACAGTTTTTTCACCAATGAAATTCACGCCACCCACAATTATGTTTTGAGATGAACCGTTGACACTCTCTGTGGTATGAGCTGTAATGTTCTGGCCCAAGATGAACTTGGCAAAGTCTAGCATTCCTTCAAAAGAAACTTCACAGCTTCTCTCTCCCCTGTATTAGTAGGATTGTGACATGCTTTGACTGACTCCATCATGGTTTTAGAAAGGTTATTGAACACATTTAGAAGTTGTGATATTTCAGAAGACGCAGATGGTAGTTTCTTCAATAGGGACCGAGTAAAGAAAGACTGTCTTGGTAAATATTCCTTGATATTTGGCTTTCTGATGATACTCCCCACAGTCATCATACTCTGATGGAAAAAAAGTCCTTCTTCAACAGATTTCACCCCCTTGAAGCCTTTGTTTTTTTCTTATAAGTATGGTAGGTTAATGGAGGCTTTGCGAGTATGGCTTCCTACTCCTCATGCTGAGAAGGAGGATGATTCTTATTATTATAATGCAATTGATAGCCTACTTGAGTCTTTGCGAGTATGGCTTCCTTCTCCTCCTGCTGAGAAGGAAGATGATTCTTATTATAATAATGCAATTGATAGCCTACTTTAGGCTTTGCAAGTATGGCTTCCTTCTCCACCTACTGAGAAGGATGTTGAATCTTATTATAACGAAATTGATAGCTTACTTGAGGCTTTGCGAGTATGAATTCCCTCTCTTCCTGAGAAAAGCACGAGGTGTTGGTAGCTTGGCAGAATAGATGCTTCTCTAACTTGGTAACCGGAGGAAGTATCTTTTATAGAAGAAATAGTGGAATCGGTACTTTGCTCGTTGTACTTCAGTTCCAATATTTATTGCGAGCTCTCGAGTTTTGGAAGTAAAATTTTTTTGTGTTAAAGACACCAATGCCGAGAATATTATGAAAATAAGAATCACACGCATGGTTGATAATTTTTTGAGAATGTTTGATAAATGGTTGAGTATGGTTTGAATTTGAGAATTGTTTAGAAGATGGTGTTATTTATAGGAGAATGCAAATTTATGGAAGGTGAAAGTGAACGGATGGGAAGGTGTGAATAGTTAGATAAACACGTGATTTTATGGATGCTGTTAAAATGAAAATTAATGGAAGGTAAAAGGACGAGTAGGTGACACGTGATTTTGGGGAGGTGAATATTTTAAAGGTACATACCGAGATGCGAAGTTTACGATATTTTATCTAAAAGTAATGTAACCCACCTGAGGTGTCTAACTTAAAAATGCTTCCTCCAAAAATCAATTCATTAATGATAGTTTAAATTATACTACTCCCAAATTCATTAATGATAGTTTCGATGATAATAATTTTTTTGAATCCTGAATGTTTAGATGATTGTATTTTTACTCCCAAATACACTAACGATAGTTTCAATGCTATTAATTTTGTTGAATCTTTAGATATTTGTATTTTTACTCCTAAATTCAAATTTTATCCATCTGAATCTTTGTTGAATCTTTAGATATTTGAATCTTTGTTGAATCTTTAGATATTTGTATTTTTACTCCTAGTTTCAATGCTATTATCTTGAAATGTGCGGATAGCAAGAGTCGCCACCGAATTTTATTTTATCCAATTTATAGAAAGGCTAAAAGAACAGGAAAAGACCTTTTAAAAGACTTTGAGTTCGGGGGGTAAATTATACAAAGGGAAGGTGTAAGGCACCCTTTGCATCCATGGTTATCCATGGGCTCTTAATTGCTTAGCTCACTTGTTTGTTTGAATTGTTTGAAAACATTGAGAAAAAGTTTGAATAAGAAAAGATTTCGAAGAAGAACTTTAGCTTGCAAATAAGCGTAGTCTTTTTGAAAGTTTTTTTTGAAAAGGAGGTGTGAAAAGTAAATTTGAATTTTAGAGCAAGCAATTAGTAGCAACTACCCTAAGTTTGAAAGATCGTTCTTTTAGCTTTTCGGGCGAAAGGGTCTATCCATACCATGAGAGGGCAGGAAGTCTTTCAATTGGATGTTGAAGGGTCATCGAGAAAAGTATCGTTCGCCATAAGACTGTCCCTTGCCATAAAGAGGGCAGGTAGTCTAAAGGAAGGATATAATTGTCATTAATCTTTTTAGGCATCATGCAAGGATACCTTAGCAATCGGGACAATCATGTTTTACCGAGGCAACTTCGAGGGACTAGATGATCTTTATTCTTTAAGGCAACCTTGCTTAAGGCAACCTTGCTTATTACAATAAAACCCTTATATGGTAACGGACAAATAAAGGCAGAAAATTAATTTACACATCTTCGGCCTTGATCTTCCTCGAACCTTCGATTGACTCTGATCATCTGAGAATTAAACGGACAATATAATAGGGGTGAGTGTAAGAGGAATTCCTTGGCATTGAAAATAAACCCTATTTTGACCTATAAGGCAAAAATTGAAAGATAAAATAACATTTAAATGAGAAAAGGATTAGAATTTAGCTTTTTGATTGGCATGGCGTGCAGATGAAAGATCTTTGATTAACCCTGAAAAGTCGAACACAAAGAAGAGAAATGGAAATTTAGTGTAGGAATGTTCCTCGTAAATTCTGAATAGGGCACAAGTTAACCATGGTTAATAGAATAAATAAAACCAGATTAATTAATTATTGGTTTTTTAACCTAACTAATTAAATCAGCGAAAATAAAATTTTGATAAAATAGCCTACCCTACTTATGTAATTTAATTAGTCAACAAAAATATTTGTAATTAATTAAGTTATTCAAAACAATTTAAATTAATTTAACATTTAAATCCAATAAGAATATTAATTAAAATAAAATTAAAAAAATATATTTTTAATAGTTTTTATTAAAAAAGGAAAATTAGAAATAAGTTTTATTAAACAAAAGAAATAAACAACAAAAGAAAATAAATAAATAAATAAAACAAGTTATATAATTAAAAATAAACAAATAAAAATAAACATAAAAAATTTAGAAAAAAACTCTTAGCTTATGATCCTGTGTGACAGGCTGGTGAGGGCTCATGATGCTCATGAGCTCTGGAGTGCGTTGGATTGAAGTAAAGGCAGATCTGGTGGCTGCTAGAGGAAGGCGTATCGTGGATCTCGCTTTGACTGGCACACTGGATCGCACGAATTTGCAGTTGTAAAAAATAAATGACTTTCCTGGGAATCGAACCCAGGTCTTCTCGCTGGCCAACACAAAACGCGCTCCCTTGCCATCTCTACTGCGATTGTCTCATGATATGTTTGTGCGACGGTAAGTATATAACAAATAAACAAATCTAGAATTTGAATAAAAAACGCGCCCAGCACGTCATCCCCTTCGTGGGATTTTCTGGAAAAGCAAAGACTCTTTGGCAACGTTTCTTCATTTGGGCCATAAACCTCCAATCTCAAAACCTGCAAATAATCATCAATAGATCCTAAACGATAATCAAGATCAATCATATTCAAGCCCCTGAACCCAATGGAAGCCTTGGTTTCGTCCAATTTTGCCTAGAATTGAACCCTAAACATGGTGATACATAATTCCTAGGCTAAAAATCAAATTAAACCAAACCAGCACATCGCAAACATCATTAATATCACAAATATGCAAGCAAAATAAATCATCAGTATGTAAATCGTCGAAATCGAGTTTGAGTCTTGGGGCTACAAACCGTGACGATTATGGATGCGATCTCTAGTGCTTTAGGACTCGAAATTGATCGTAGAAGCTTCCTTGATGCCTTCAGAATTTGAATTGATCTTCAAATCTCCTTGAAGATGACTTCAACACCGAATCCAAATCCCACTTTTTCTTTGAAATTTTGAGTTTTTTTCGTTACTTTCTGGCTGCAAGATCCTTATGAATTCCTCTCCTAATGTTTGGAACATGCTGGGAATATATAGAGTGAGCAATTAGGTTAAGAAACTTGGAAAAATCTCTTTGATTCTATGATTAAGATTTTTGAAAAGATTTGATTTGTAAATCTTTCTTAATATGGCCAAACTTTGATTTCTCTTCCCAATATTCATTATCACGAAATTAGATCCATATATTGTTTAATTGGTGATTGAATTTGGTTTAAAAAAGTCTCGCCAACCAAATCTTTGATTATTATCCAAATTATTTGATTTATATCATTTAAAAAATGAATAAAAATCAATATAAATTCAAATAAAAATCATAAATTCGTGGTATAGATGTTATATCTTCTTGATGACTTGGAGAACAAGATTGAATCAAAATAGATTGGGCCCATTTGCAAAAAAAAACTCATTTTGGACCATATTAATTCTTTCGCTTTTTTCCCTTTGAAATTGTCCAACTTTGACAAGGCATATCTCCCTCAATTTTTAAGATATGGAGGAGTTCTAGGACTTTTTGGAAACCTCAAGATGTCCTCTACAAGCCACTTTGGAAGCATTTTTCCATTTGAAGAATTTATCTTGATGATATGGGCTTTGACAAAAAACTGCTTTTGGTTGACTTTCAAAAAGGACCTATAATGTTTTGATCCATATATCTCAAATGAAGCATTTTTACACTTGGCATGTGAGACACAAAGTTGTAGAGAATTCAATTTCCTTCAAAATGAGCTTTGGATGGGAAATTTCTGATGTTCCATGTGAGAGTTATGGTTGGTCAAAGTTCAGTTGACTTTCTCCTATGAAAACCCTAATTTAGAAACTTTTGATCTTTTCTTGCTGAACCATGATCAATTCTTGATCAGATGGTGAATGATACTTCAAAATGAGGATGTTGACAAAAATCAGAAGTTTTGACTGTGGTTTGACTTTTAGGTCAACTAGTCAATTATTGATCGTTCGAGCCATTGGGTGAGCAATCTTTTGAACCAGAGCTTGAAAATTGGCATGAGGATTCTTTGAGGCATATGAGAGGTTATGAGGTCCACCTGAGGTATCAGAAGTTGATTTTACTTTGAGAAAAGCAAAACCCTAATTTAGAGGCACTTGTTTAGGAGATAGGTAGCTTTGAGCAATTGGATATCTTTGAGCATTTGAAAGTCAGATGGACTGAAATATGATGGGCAAATTTTGGGGTATGACACAATGCTATAAATTTTTTTGAATGAATGTTTAGATATTGCATTTCTACTCCCAAATTAATTAATGATAGTTCCAATGCAATTAATTGTGAGGGAAAATGTGTATTTTCATGATGTCAAAACATTGTGAACTTGACCAAATTAATGTGGAAACAAATGAATCAAGTGGATGTGTTCTACCCCAAAATTTGCCCGCATCTTTTTAAGAAAACTTCTGTCTAAAAATTAAGAGCTTCACATAATCTTGGATTTTTATTCCATAAATATCCTGATTTATGAATACTTGGTTTTTAGAATTTTTCTTATACGGTATTTTGTCTCGCTGTTGAATTTATTTTTACGCAAACGCCAAGTACTGTTTATCACTTCACACACGCTATCTATTTGAGATTTATTTACGGATAAATAGTACTGACGCAATTGGTACAGAATTTATTTTTGCAGGCACAAAGTCCGGAGTTTCAGACTGTACTGGTAACAATTAAGTTATTATTGTTTCCCACTAATTTTTGTACTATATTCTATTATTTTCAAAATCTCTTTCTTTCAAATCAAATCCTAACTTTATTCTACACATTTCTCTTTTCAAACCCTACCATACACTTTCTTTCAAATCCTACTACCACTCAAATTTTCCTTTTTTGTACGGAATCACTTCATTCCCCAACGTCTCTATCCTTCTTTTCATTCTATAAATACCTCTCATTTTTTCCATAAAATCTCACATCAAATTTCATTCAATCTCTCAAGTTTCTACCTCATATCCATTTTCTCTTCTTCCCCGGCAAAAAAAAATGGCAAAGTGGATGGAGACACTTTTTCTTATAGTCATCACCATTGCTACGGTGATCATGTCCTTCTTCTGTCTGCATAGTCCTGAAAAATGTGGACTTGCGATGGTTACACTTCCGATCATCTATTTTCTGTTGGTCATAGCATGGATTATTAATCGTCATATGTAAAGTTTGTCGTATCTTCTGTTTTTAGAATGTATCGTTCTTTATATTTACTGTGTTGTTTACTACGTTTTGTTTAGGTAATATTTGTACTGTTAGTATTAAGTATTACACTATCTATTATATCGTCATTTAACCGGTAAGATAATATTATATGTGTTTATTGCTAGTTAAAGTATTTATTTTTTCTGTGCATTAAATCCTTTCAGTCTTATTATTGACGGTAATTTTGTTCTCGTACAGTGTACTTTAATTATTTATTATGTTTGTGTTTTTCTAACAAATCATGTAAATAATTTCTCACCATTAACACAACAAAAACAAAAAGAAAAATTAACTTTAACTGTTGAATTTTCACTTTAACTGCTACATTAATACCCGGACCGCCAGTTGACAGTCAAAACCGCTGACAGTGCAATTCTCCGTGTTTTGTACCATCAATCAAATCAATCTTTTGCATTTTAAAATTCCAAGATTTTTGTTCTAGAAGTCTTCTGAATATCACATGATTAGCAGAGACTCAACACTGCACAAAAATCAGGTACGCTTAACTATCTCCTACACAAACAGTCCCTGACTAGGGTTTTTTTTTGTTTTTTCAGGAGAACAAGTTTTTGAGACCTCAGATGGATTTCATGGACCTCCATATATCTCAAAGTACCACTATGCAAATTTTCAAACTTCAATTCACTCAGACGCACAAACAGCAGCTCAAACAGTCAACAGACGACCCGTTTGACCAAAAAGTCAACAGACAGTCAAAAATGAAATTTTTTGTCAACATCCATATTTTGTCAAAATATTCATCATTTGATCATTGGTTGATCATAATTCATCAAGGAAAGATCAAAAATCAACAAAACCCTAAGTTTCAAAATTAGGGTTTTCTCCTAAAAAGTCAACTGAACTTTGACTGGCCATAACTCTCTCATCATTCATCAAAAAAATTCCAACCAAGGCTCATTTTGAAGGAAATTCAATTATCTTTCAAATGAAATTGGTCCTATGGTCATTGGATTCACCATTTGGAAAATATGAGCTAAGACATTACAGGTCATTTTCAAAGTCAACAAAAAGTCACTTTTTTCAAAAGGACACACAAGGAGCATGGAAAATCATTTTGATATGAGACCAAAGACATTGGTTAGAGGACTCTTTGAGGTTTCTAAAAAGTACAAGAACTCCTTCATATGATAAAATTGAGGGATTTATGCCTTGTTGAAGTTGGCTAAATTTTGGGAAAATGCATGAAACCAACATTGATCAAAAATGTTTTTTTCCAAAAGGGGCCAAGTTTTCATGATCCAAACATGTTTCCCATAATGTGAAGGGCCTCCCACGACCAAGACAAAGCCCATAGCATTTTTGTTTCTTTTTTGGTTTAATTTTATCACATTAAAGATTAAATTGAAAAAAGAAATGGAAGGATGATATTATGTAGCTTGGATATTAAGCTAAGGCCATCAAGAAGCATTCAACTCTGCCACAAGAGGATAGTACAGCAGAAGAGAGTGGAAAAATCAAGCCATGGTTGCTTGAATTCAAAGCTACATATGTTATAATATTCAAAAATTCAACAAAGCACTTATTGCTTCTTAGCTTAGTTTCTAAGTGCTTCCTTGCCTATAAATGAAGTGCAACACTTCATCAATGAGAGAGACAAGATCAGAACCAAAGCTATGCTTAGAACATACTTGTAATCACTTGAAATTTTCAAAGAAATTCAAAATTCGAATTCTGAGTTTAAACCATTTTCAATACAAAATAAACACTCAAACACAATCCTTGAACATCACTGAATCTATCCAGATCGATTGCAAGCCTTGAAACACTCAGAATCATCCACTAGAGCTCACGGTTTGTCCAAACTGAAACTTCCAAAAATACCATCATACACGCATATTCAGCATGATGTAGTCATATATTTGAACTTGGTTTGATGTCATGATCGTTTCTGGACATTTAATTAAGGTTTGGTTGAGTATTCACGAAGCCACCATTTTAGGATTCATGATCTCAAAATTAGGGTTTCTTGAATTAGGCAAAATTACAGGTTCTAAGTGGTACCTTTGAATTTATACACGCAAATTTCTTGTGTATAACCCCTATTCGTTATTTTCCAGGTTTAAGGTTCACTTATAACAGCGTTGTTTATACAAGAGCGCTGTTAAAAGTGGTGACGAGAGGTTGAAGATGATGAGGTGTCCTCATCTGAGTGGCTAGTGCGCGCGTTTTATTTTTTTAAATTCTCTGATTTAGTGCTTTGCAGGTTTCACTTTTACCATGCGCCTCAATATCTGAGCCATCTAATCTCATTAATCCTCAATCCAACGCATCAAAACACGCATCCTTATCATAGACCTTCACTGATTGCCACACATGATCATGTCTTTTTATATTTTCTATTTTATTTTATTTTCTTTACAAAATTAATTTAAAATAGTTTTAAAAATAAAAAAAAATATAACAAAAATATTTTTAGGTTTCTAAAATAATCTATTATTTTTTGATATAAAAATATTTTATTTTTCTTAATAATTAAAATATTTTGTATAATTAATTAGTATATATTTATATATTTGCTTTTTAATTATTTCAACCAATCAAAAAATCATAAAAAAATTGCTCTTTATATTAAATTTAGTTTATATATTATAGACTAATTTTGTACCTATTTAGGATAATTTTCTCTTTAAGTTTTAATTATTTGTGTAATTATTTGTATAATTATATGATTATCTAACTTAATAATTTCAAAATCAATTTCAAAAAAAAATCAAAAAAATTAGTTTTATTTTAAAATTAATTGACAGGTATTTTGAACATATTTCAAACTTAATTTTTAGGTTTAAATTTTATTTCTACCTTTTCCTCATTTTAATTAAATTAATCATGCATTAATTCTAATTAAAATCAACCATACAAAAAATCCAAAAATGTTTCTTTATCTTATTGCAATTTAAAATTCCTAGATAAGTGTATAGGTTGTCAAAATCATGTAAATAGCGTAGTTTACATTTCCCGCACAATCGATGTAATAGCGTAGATTTACTTTCCGCATTTTACATTTCTGTACATATAAAACTGCGTGTATGTCAAAGATAAAAAAAATTGAAGCGTTAGGTCACTAACTTCAAAGATAAAATATCGGAATCAGAACACAATCACACTTGCATCTCTTAGGGTAATCCCTCTTTTACTCTTTTCAGAAATCAAAATCAAATTCTACTGTTTCAAATGCAAAAATCGAACTTTTGTTTACATTTGATAAAAGGAGAATTTTCAAAAGGAAATAGGAAAAGACCTTATAAATATAGGATAGACCTCCTAATTGCTTGCTCAAATCAAAACAACAAATGTCTCACATATTCACCGTTTTTCAAAACAAAACTTTCAAAAAAAGACAATACTTGGTATATATCCAAACAAGGATCATTACGAAGTTAAAGATCTTTTTTTCAAAACATCTTTCGAAAAACAAAACACTTTGTATACATCCGCACAAGGATCATTACAGAGTTAATTTGCAAAGGTGTTTTAAAACCACATACAAGCATTTAAAGGCAAGACAAACAATTCAAAGAAATGAGCCAAGCAACTAAGAGCCCATGGATAACCATGGATACAAAGGGTGCTAACACCTTCCCTTTGTATAACCTATCCCCTTACCCAGAATTTCTTAAAGGTCTTTTTCTATTTCTTTTATAAACCTTTCCTTAATTGGATAAAATAAAAGTCGGTGGCGACTCTCTGATTTTCACAACTCAAAAAAAAGCAAAAGAAGAGTCAGTTTGCGTCTCACAAAACCGAGTGCATGACAGAACTGGCGACTCTGCTGGGGATTTCCAAAACAAAATGTTTTCAAAAAGGGATTACCTTAGAGATTAGGCCATTTCGATGTTTTCAATTGCTTGTCTTGTTTGCTTTATCTTTCAAAGGTTTGTTTGGGTATTTACTTGTGTGAAAGATTCTAACCCGAATCTCGAGATACCTTAAGTATGTGACAATAGACCAAGGAAACTGTACAGCATGTACCGATACGGTTGATCTGGTAGTCACCGTTAGTGCGACACTTTGGCTTATACTGATGTCCCTTGAAAACGATCAAGGAGTATGTTAGGCTTCCGAAATGTCATTAAACACTAATTTGTCTTAGAACCTTTTAGTTGAACTTGACTTGTGGCCTATTAAGTGGCTAGCTTTGAAATTGATCGAAGTTAGTTATCCTCGAGGAATATTTTGATCGGCCGTCCGAGCGCCGTATTAAGATGTTGTCTCCAAGGATCATAGAACCCGAATACTATTCTAAGACAGGTTTTAACCAACTCAACTTCAGTGGGGAGGGTATCACCTATCAAACTCATGCAAGCTTTTGAACCTAAGGCTATTGTTTGATTTGTTTGTGTTTGCCACATGTTTGACATCATGACATCATAAGCATCAAAAGCATATCATTTTTCACTAATCATTTCAAGGATCAAAGAGTTTACCTTTGTTATTTCAGGTAATGGCTCCCGCTACTAGAGATTATGTCCGAATCAACATCTCAACAGTGCCATCTGAGCTCAAGGACTTAATATTAGAATTTCCCAGGAATGCTCAGTTCACCGAAAAGCATGGTCACCTACTCCATTTGGTTACCTCAAAATTTGAAGAAGACATGATACGGGTTTTGTTCCAATTCTTTGATCCCGAACATCATTGTTTTACATTTCCTGATTACCAGTTAGTACCCACTTTGGAAGAGTTCTCTGAACTGATTGGGTTACCTGTTCGAGATCATTACCTTTCACTGGTTTAGAAAGGATTCCAAAATCTGAAATCATTGTTGCTGCCTTACACTTGCGAAAGTCAAAAATCGAGTCCAATTGGGAAACAAAGAGTGGAGTCGAGGGTTTGCTTGCTAAGTTCTTAATGGAAAAGGCTCGGTTACTACTAAAAAACAGAAGTTACCTAGCTTTTGAAGAAGTTGTGGCTCTTTTGATTTATGGATTGGTTTTATTCCCTACTCCCGACCATTTCATAAGTGTGCATGCTATCAACATTTTCTTAATCCGCAATCCGGTGCCTACTTTGTTGGGAGACATCCTACATTCTCTACACACTCGTACCATGAAAAAACGAGGAACACTTATGTGCTGTGTACCACTACTGGCTAGATGGTTTACCTTACACCTTCCCCGATCAGTGTTGAGAAACGAACAAAGGATGCAATGGTCTCGTAGAATCATGTCTTTATCTCATTCAGATATCCGGTGGAACAACTTCTTTCAAAGAGACATCACTCTCATTGACCATTGTGGGGAGTACCCTAATGTGCCACTCCTTGGCATTAAGGGAGGCATCACATACAATCCCTCTTTAGCTTTGCGCAAATTCGAATATGCACGGAGAAACGGTCCTCATGACATGATTATCTGTGGCATTGTGTTTGTGTCATACCCCAATTTTTGACCCTAAGATCATACATCAATTGCATTCAATCATCAATCAAGAGCACCATTGTGAAGCTTGATCTTTGATACTGTGATTATCTCTGAGGGGAATTATCGAGCATTTATAGTTTTTTATTTGTTTATACTAACGAAAAATCAAAAAATATATGTTTTGTCTCTTTTGTTTATATTTTACAGGTGAAAGATCGGGCAAAAATCAAAACAGTGCAAGAAAACAATTTTTGAAAATTTGAAGGTGGAAATCGATTTACCCCTGTGGGAAATCGATTTCCTGTGCGCAAAATTCAAAAAATATAAGAGGGAAGCTTGACATCATTTTGGCACCTTTTTATTTGATCATTTTATCAATTTTCCACCTCATCAAAATTAACTCATTCATTAAACCCTCTTTAACCCCATTTTACCACTTTTTACCATTTAATTGCCACTTTAATCACCAATTAAACACAAGTTAATCACCAAACACAAAAAGACCAATTTGCCACTACTCTTGCTCCAATTCTATAAATAGGGCCTTCTACTCTTTCATTTCTCAAGCTTGGAGAGCCAAAAAATTGCTTGCAAATTCATTTCTCACCCTTTCCAAAACCCTCACCCAAAGTTCATTTTCATAAGATTAGTAAGGTTCACATTGAATCTTGCTAATTTTGAACTAAGCCTCCTACATTTCACTCTTTTCTTTGATTGTTCATCTCCATACTTGAAGGATCTACACTTTGTGCTTGTTCTTGAAGCTACTTCAACACTTTAATTCAAGAATTGGTAAATTTCTCAATTCTAAGATGTAGATCTTTGTTGCTTGTGTTCAATGCATCTTTGATGCTATATTGGTGCTATTTGATGGTGATTTGATGGAAAATTCGTGCTCCTATGGATATGTGATCATAAGGTGTTTGTATGTTTGTCTAAATCAAGTTTCCAAGTTCATAATGCTGTTTTTTTGAAAACTGTGCGCAGGAAATCGATTTCCTACAGAGGGAAATCGATTTCCACTCTGTTTTTTGCGCCAGAATTGAACTCTGCACTCTGGAAATCAATTTCCTACAGAGGTAAATCGATTTCCAGTAAGGCAGAATGTGTTTTTTGCCTTTTTTATGCTTGTTTTGGCTTCCTACTTCCTCCACTTCATTAATATCATTGGATCTAGGATGTTGATAGGTTTGAAATGACCTAATCCATAATATTAGATGAATGATATTAATGATAGTGTGAGTTGATTATCTTTTGTGAATTTTATTCTTCTTCCTCCATTTCATTAATATCATTGGATCTAGGATGTTGATAGGTTTGAAAGAACCAAATCCATAATATTAGATGAATGATATTAATGATAGTGTGAGTTGATTATCTTTATGCATTTTATCTTCTCCTTCTCCTTTTTTTCTTTTGATCGATGAAAGTCTTAATACTTTGAGAATTCTTATGGATTCTTAGTAAAGACTAGATCGTTACCTATTTTCTTTTCGTGCGGTATTGCTTTCGGAAGGCGATCTACATATCGTTCTTCTCGCATGCATTAGCACATAAAGTTTTGACCGGCCTCGTTGTAGGGTGATTTCTATATAAATCACTTGGCGATCTGCTTAACATAGCGCAATATTTCGTGTCCCGAATAAAAAAGATCAAATATGGAAGAGAATTGTATGCGGTTGATTTAAGACTTGTGGAGGTTTTTATTGTGTAGTCGCTATGATTTTATCAAGCTTCTGATAAACCCCATTGAATTTAAATCCGAGTACATCATTCACTCACCATCGATCTCCATTACTAACTTTGATAACATACTTGACAAGTTTCAAGATGGTTATCTTTAACATTTAACAACTAACTTTAATTTCCGCACCTTTACTATACCGCTCTTTATATTACCGCTCTTTATATTTCTCGCTTTATTGCTTTACTTTATCATTTCATCATATTTACCTTCCGTCATTTTCTCTTTGTCCACTTGGACATATGTTTATGCTTCCATATTTTTTCTTTTGTCCACTTGGACCATACTTTATTTTTCGCTAAAACACTAATAAATAACCAAAATCTAAAAAATACATAAGGCTCTCTTTGGACTATCGGTTACTATCCCTAGCACTTTGGAGATTCGGACTTATGGACCTTGTACCTCTGGACTCATTCTATTACTATCCTGTGATTGTTCTGTCTGTCTGGCATTGTTCTGTTGTATGTTTATTTGTGTAGGTATTTCCTTGAAAGCCCTTGATGGTTAATTCCAAGGCATTGATATAAGGATTTTACCCGAAAACAGCCGTTACTCTGCCCGATTTTCGTCAGAATCTTAATATGCTTAATAAAAAATGGTGCTAAGACAATAAGTTCATCTGGATCCCCAAGTGTTAATGTGTTGGTATTGATAAATCCAAAGGATGGGAAAACTACCTTGGCTCTTAATGTCAAGTGTTGGCTTCTTATTCGGTTAGACCGTTTCTTTCCTTAGCTTTTATTTTATGCATTAGGTTAGCCTCTTCATCTCCTCCCATTCTTAAATTTTCAAAATCTTCTCCCTTTTTCCAAAATATTCTTATGTTTGCAATCTTTTCAAAACCTTTTTCTTAAAAATATCTTTCGCCCTTAGTGGCTTTTCTTCAAAAGTTTAGACACCGTTAATTGTCGAAACGAGTGGTTATACCCCACGATTTTGAAATTGATTGATAATAACGAGATCTTTTCCGCGTGAGAGAGCTAGTGGCATACTCGTTGATTTTATCCGAGTTGGCGCCCTTCTTTCATTTGCGATGCAAAGAACTTGTTTGTTCTCATGCTCAAGATCAATGGCTGAGTATTTCTCTCTAACGACAACAAAGTGTTTATTCGTTTTAAAAACATTTTCCCCAAAAGCGGAACTACATTAGCTCTGACTTCTCCATTGCACCGAGGAGGTATGTAGGCCCAAAGCTAAACGCTTTGTCGAGCTTATTTTTGAAAATAAAACAAACCGTTTTTTAGCACACACACAACACAGATTTTCAAAAAGGTTCCCGTGGAGTACCACGGATATGAGGGGTGCTTTAAACCTTCCCCTCATATAATCAACACCCGAACCTGAGTTCTCTTTCTTGTTTTAAAAACAAAACTTTGGGTTTTACGTTCTTTTCCCTTTTCCTTTGAAAAAATAAAGCGCGGTGGCGACTTTCACTGAAATATTGATTCGAGTCAATATAATGGCTTCGATATCAGATTTTCCCCGCTACAGAAAAATGGCGACTCTGCTGGGGACCCAGTTTTTAAGTGTGTTAAGCCTATTTTTGTTTATCTGTGTGTTTTTATCTGTATGTATTGTTGTGTGCTTTGTTTGTTTATTTTCTTTTTCGTTTTTTTTCTTTTTGGTGCTCGATGGTTCCTCTGTGATGAGATAAAGTTCTAACCCGAACTTTGGTGAGTAACTTGAGATAGGAGGTGGTAAGACCAATAGTCGCATGTCAGGAGCAATCCTTACCATGAGCGTCATATGGTGGAACCCCAATCAGTGGAGGCCTCATGGAAGGTAGTAGAGGTTGTTACGAACCATCGTGATAACGCTATTACTTTCAATAGTGAGTGTCCGTAGAAGCTGAATGGCCTAGAACCTTTTAACCAATCTAAGCCTTTTTTAGGATGTAGTGCAGAAACAAGATCAAGTACCAATTTGAGCTTGTTGTCATGCGATACTACGCTCAGACGAGGTCTTTTTAGGCATATTATTGGCGCCCATGAGCAATTGTGCGTGCCGGTAATATCCGATAGAAGATTGAAAACTCTGGGAACCTTTGTAGAACCCGACTGGCAGGTACAAAATTCCTTAGAACACACCTTGTGGGATGGGTAGACCCATGGCTCCATGCTCGTGACGTCGAACCTTTGAACCTGGACTGTTTGATATTTGTGTGATTTGATGTGATCTTGTGTGCTCTTGATTGTGATTGATGCATAAACCATGCATTCATGCATTCATAAAAATGACATTCACAAATGGTTTTCAAGGAACTTAGAGACATTTTTTGTAAACATAACAGGTACCATGGATCAAAATAGAAGCATCAAGAAGTACACTTTCAGAAATTCAAGTGCAAAGGAATTGAAAGAGCTAGCAACTTTGGTTCCTAATCTTGACAACTTCAAAAGCCGTTATGGGAAATTGATTTCTATCTCGAAGACCAAAGTGGAAAAAGGGATTCTTGAGACTCTTGTGCAGTTTTATGACCCGGTTTATCATTGTTTCACCTTTCCTGATTATCAGCTTATGCCTACTTTGGAGGAGTATTCTTATTGGATCGGTTTGCCCGTTACGGATGACATACCGTTTAGTGGTTTGGAGAAAGAGCCTCAGGTTGATGAGATAGCAGAGCTTCTTCATTTGAAGATATCAGATGTAAAAGCTAACATGACCAAAAAAGGAGGAATTTGGGGGTTGACTTCTAAGTTCTTGATTGGAAAGGCTTCTATGTTGGCTAGTAAAGGGAGTATGATTGCTTTTGAGACATTTCTGGCCTTGCTCATCTATGGTTTGATACTCTTTCCCAACATTGACAACTTTGTCGATGTTAATGCTATTCGGATCTTCATGATTGGGAATCCTGTGCCTACTTTGCTTGGAGATACTTATCATTCCATTCACCATAGGAATGATAAGAAAGGTGGACTTATCAATTGTTGTACTCCTTTGCTCTATAAGTGGTTTATTTCGCACTTACCTCAAGCTAAGAGCTTCCTGAACAATCCTGATGGTCTCTCGTGGTCTCAGAAGATCATGCCTCTTACTAATGGGAATATCCATTGGTACAATCCTGCTTATGACATTGGTGAGATTATTGATAGTCGTGGAGAATTCCCTAATGTACCTCTTCTTGGTATACAAGGAGGGATTACCTACAACCCCATTCTTGCAAGGCGTCAATTTTGCTATCCTATGAAGGAACGACCCGCTAGTATTCTGGTGTCAGGAATCTTTTATCTTAATCAAGATGGAAATTCGGATATGAGAAATCGGTTTGTGCGTGCTTGGCACCATGTTGATAGGAAGAGACATTTGGGAACAAAACAATGTGTTGCTCTCAAAGACTATACTGATTGGGTTCAAGCTAGAGCTCATACTTTTCAGATGCCTTATTTGCTCGAGGAGCCTTCTCTACTCGTTACTCCGCCATTGTCTTCCACTACTCCTGTTGAAAGTAGTGAAGAACATCTAGAGCTCGTGGCTAAGTTGAGAGCGGAAAGAGATGCTTTGGAGTTTGAGAACAAAGAGTTGAAGATACACTTGAAAGAAAAAGATGAAATGCTTGATATCCAAGATGGTTGGTTGATGGAAAAGGAAGATCAGATCCGTCATCAAGAAAGATTGCTTCAACAACATGGTGAAAAGCGAAAGAGACCACAAGAAGAGTCAGTTGCATGTAAGGAAGTTGCTGATAAGCTGATGGTTGAGAATGCTCATTTGAAGGCCTTTTATGAAGATGAATTGGAGAAGCTCCGTAGGAAGCTGCAGAGAGGAGTTGGATCTTCATCAGAAGTGTTCCCTTCTAGTTTTTAGCTTTTTCCTTTGTTTTGTAATTCTGGATCTTTGAATCCTTTTGTATGCTTTTCATGATTAATGAAAGAATATTGTTATGTTTTATGATGTTTTTTTTGCTAATGTTTGCAATTAATGTCTTAAAAGTTCCTTGAAAACTAAAAAACATTTGCATTGCATTTCATGCATCATTCTGCATTTTGGTCCCGCTTCCGAAAGTATTCCCGAGGTCTTATTCAGTGCTCTTCATAGAGAATTGAATCAAGCTGTCTCACCGGTATAATACTCGAGCTAACTGCAAGAAGAAGATGGAAGGTCTTGAACAAGAGAATCGTGAGCTACGTGAAGAGGTTGTTACTTTGAGATCTGGTGTGGATCGTCTCACTGCTCTGGTTGAGACATTGATGGCTGCTCAGAATCAGACTCAGAATCAGAATCAAGTTCCTCCTCCCAATGCCCAAGCTCAGGGTCAGACCACTGTGATTTCTGAAATTGCTGCTACAACCATTCCTGCTATTCCTGTTGGTGCTACTCAGCAACGAATGCCTAATGGATACCCCTGGGGCATGCCTGAAGGTTATTTGTCTGTTCCTGAGATGACTCGTCCGTTGACTCCTATTATGGTCAACACCCCTCCTATTGTTCATACTGGTCCTTTTGTCCCAGAGCCCATTTATGATGCTGCTCCAAGTGAAATTCATGACATAATGGATGGTTTCCAAGATCAGTTTGAAGAACTGCAAAAAGAGATGAAAGCCTTGCGTGGGAAAGAACTATTTGGAAAGAATGTGCATGATCTTTGCCTTGTTCCCAATGTGAAAGTACCTGCTAAGTTCAAGCTGCCTGAATTTGAGAAATACAAAGGAAATTCCTGTCCTCAGGCACACCTGGTGATGTATATAAGGAAGATGTCCACTCACACTGATGATCAACGTCTGTTGATTCACTATTTCCAAGACAGTCTGACTGGAGCTGCTTCTAAGTGGTATATGGGCCTTGATAGCACTCATATCCGCACTTTTAATGACTTAGCTGAAGCATTTGTGAAGCAATACAAGTATAATGTGGACATGGCTCCTGATAGGGATCAATTGCGAGCTATGATGCAGAAAGAGAAGGAATCCTTCAAGGAATATGCTCAGAGATGGCGTGAGGTTGCCGCCCAAGTGATTCCTCCGATGGAAGAAAAAGAGATGACTAAGATTTTTCTGAAGACTCTTGGTCCGTTCTATTATGAGAAGATGATTGTTAGTGCTCCTGTAGACTTCACCGAAATGGTGGGTATGGGTGTCAGATTGGAAGAAGCTGTGCGAGAAGGTCGTTTGGTTCGAAATGACAATTCATCTGGTGGTGCGAAGAAGTATAGTTCTTCATTCCAGAAGAAGAAAGAATCAGATGCCAATGCTGTTTCTCATGGGAGGAATAGTCGATTCAGGAATCAATCTCAACAAGTGGCGTCAGTAACTCCTGTTGTGAATTCAGTGCCTGTAGCTCCTGTTAATCAACAACCAGCAAGGCGGAATCCGTATCCTCGAGTTAATGTTGATCCTATCCCTATGACATACACTGAACTGTATCCTGCTCTAATTCATAAAAAGCTGGTTCAACCAAGGTCACCACCCCCTGTTCCAGAGAAACTCCCTTGGTGGTATAAGGCTGATGCCACTTGTGCTTTTCATCCGAATGCTCCTGGGCATGATTTGGAAAATTGTTGGCCCCTGAAGAATGAAGTCCAAAGATTGGTTCGTTCTGGTATGCTCTCTTTCCGTGATATTGGCCCAAATGTGCAGAACAATTCGTTGCCAACTCATGAAGCATCTGCTGTGAATATGGTGTATGGATGCCCTGGGAAGTATAAGATTTATCGTGTGGAACACATCAGAGGATCATTGGTAGAGATGCATGCCACTCTGTGTGAATACAGTCATTATGAGCATAATCATGCTGCTTGTAGGATTTGTTCAGTCAATCCTCGAGGGTGTTACATTGTGAGAAGAGACTTGCAAGAGATGATAGATCAAAGGCTCATTGAGATTCTGAGGGATAGAGATGAAGATGATGTCAATGTGATTGAACCATGCTTTGAAATCCCGGAATGTGTAGAGATTGGTTATTATGGCAAAGCTGTTGTGGAACCTCTTGTGATATGTTTGCCTGGATCTGTACCTTATAGTTCTGATAAAGCTGTACCTTACAGATACAATGCCACCATGTTGGAAGCTGGAAAAGAAGTTGAGATTAAGCCTCTGTCTTCTGTTGAGAATATAGCAGATGTTAGTAGAGTGACTAGAAGTGGACGAGTTTTTACTCAGCCCCAAACAGTTGTGGATGTCCAGAGGAATTCTACTCAAGTGCCTGTGAACAATAATGATGCGACAAAAGTGAATGCTGGGTCATCTTCAGGAAAGGAGATGGATGAGATTTTGAAGCTTATCAAGATGAGTGATTATAAGATTGTGGATCAGCTGCATCGCACTCCGTACAAGATTTCTATAATGGAGCTGCTGGCGAATTCTCCTGCTCATAGGGATTCTCTGATGAAAATACTTGATCAAGCCTTTGTGGATCATGATGTGACGCTGGATCAGTTTAATGGGGTTGTGAGTAATATCACTGCATGTAACAATCTGAGCTTCAGTGATGAAGATTTGCCTGAGGAAGGAAGAAATCATAATTTGGCTTTGCATATCTCTGTCAGTTGCAAAGAGGACTCAATGTCTAATGTGTTGATTGATACTGGATCATCTCTGAATGTCATGCCAAAATCCACTCTTGCTAAGCTGTCTTATGGTGGCACACCAATGAGATTTAGCAATGTGATCGTCAAGGCTTTTGATGGGTCGAAGAAATCAGTGGTTGGAGAGGTTGATTTGCCTATTGGTATTGGACCATTTGTTTTCAAGATTACTTTTCAAGTGATGGATATTTTCCCTGCGTACAGTTGCTTATTAGGGCGCTCGTGGATCCACGAGGCTGGGGCAGTTACTTCAACTCTTCACCAAAAGTTGAAATTTGTGAAAGATGGAAAGATGGTCGTTGTGAATGGAGAACAAGCTGTTAGAACAAGATTTGTTCTGATCAATTATCTTAGTTTTGATGATAACAATAATATGAATTTTGCTTAAGATAATATGGTACTCTAATCCAATGCAATTTCCTTTTCAGGAAATATATATAGAGTATGCATAAATCAGAGCTCAGAAGCTTTGACTCAGAAGGTTCAGCATGCAACATCAGAACATGGTCTGGCAAGACATCAGAAGATGGTCGAAGCAGAATCAGAACATGGGTCTATGGAAGCATCAGAAGAACATGAGATCAGAAGCACTGAAGTTCTGATGGTATCACGCTCAGAAGCACTTCAAGGTCAGAAGATCAGAAGATGCTTTGCACCAAGCTGTTTGACTCTGATGATAATCAAACGTTGTATTTACAAACATCAGATCAGAAGAAAGTACAAGTGGCAGGCTACGCTGACTGACAAAAGGAACGTTAGAAGCTATTAAAGGCAACGTCAGTAGACACAGCGTGAACAAGGCTCGAGGTAGTTGACAAAAGCGTATAACATTAAATGCAAAGCTGTACGGAACACGCAAAGCATTAAATGCGCTCAACGGTCATCTTCTCAAGCGCCTATAAATATGAAGTTCTGATGAGAAGCAAGGTTAACAACTCTGAACCAAATTCTGTGAATATTAACTTGCTGAAACGCTGTTCAATTCAAAGCTCAGAATCTTCATCTTCATCAAAGCTCACTACATTGCTGTTGTAATACATTAGTGAGATTAAGCTTAAACGTTAAGAGAAATATCACAGTTTGTGATTATAGCTTTTTAAGAAGCATTGTAAAACTCTTATTAGATTACATTAAGTTGTAAGGAACTAGAGTGATCAAGAGTTGATCAGAATACTCTAGGAAGTCTTAGCTTGTGTCTAAGCAGTTGTAATTAGAGTGATCACGTGGTGGTCAGGATACTCTAAGAAAGTCTTAGCTTGTGTCTAAGCAGTTGTTCCTGGAGTGATCAGGTTGTGATCAGGATACTCTAGAAGACTTAGTTGCGGACTAAGTGGAAAACCATTGTAATCCGTGCGATTAGTGGATTAAATCCTCAGTTGAGGTAAATCATCTCTGCGCGGGTGGACTGGAGTAGTTTAGTTAACAACGAACCAGGATAAAAATAACTGTGCAATTTATTTTTATCTGTCAAGTTTTTAAAGCTACACTTATTCAAACCCCCCCCCCTTTCTAAGTGTTTTTCTATCCTTCAATTGGCATCAGAGCGCCGGTTCTAAGGTGCAAGCACTTAACCGTGTTTAGAAAAGATTCAGGAAGAGAAAAACGCTTCAGTTAAAGATGGCTGGTGAATCTCAAGCAAATCCAACTCCATCTACATCTGGCTCTGCTGAGAAATACAATGGTTATACTAGACCACCAGTATTTGATGGTGAAAACTTTGAATATTGGAAAGATAAGCTGGAAAGTTACTTTCTTGGTCTAGATGGTGATCTATGGGATCTTCTGTTGGATGGTTACAAACATCCTGTTAAAGCTACTGGTGTAAGGCTCACGAGAAGCGAAATGAGTGATGATCAAAAGAAAGATTTCAAGAATCATCACAAATGCAGGACTGTTTTGCTGAATGCTATCTCTCATGCTGAGTATGAGAAGATATCTAACAGGGAAACGGCCCATGACATATATGAGTCCTTGAAGATGACTCATGAAGGAAATGCTCAAGTCAAGGAGACCAAAGCTCTTGCACTAATCCAGAAGTATGAAGCCTTCAAGATGGAGGATGATGAAGACATTGAAAAGATGTTTTCAAGATTTCAAACTTTGACTGCTGGATTAAGAGTTCTCGACAAAGGCTACACCAAGGCTGATCATGTAAAGAAGATCATCAGAAGTTTGCCCAGAAGATGGGGCCCAATGGTGACTGCATTCAAGATTGCCAATAATCTGAATGAAGTCTCTTTGGAAGAGCTTATCAGTGCCTTGAGAAGCCATGAAATTGAGCTGGACGCAAACGAGCCTCAGAAGAAAGGTAAGTCTATTGCATTAAAATCTAATGTTAAAAAATGCACTAACGCTTTTCAGGCAAAAGAAGAAGATTCTGAAGAATCAGAATCTGAAGAAGAAGATGAACTGTCCATGATCTCCAGAAGGGTAAACCAACTCTGGAAGAGCAAGCAAAGGAAGTTCAGAGGCTTCAGAAGTTCAAAGAGATTTGAACGTGGAGAATCTTCTGATGACAGAAGATCTGACAAGAAGAAGGTCATGTGCTATGAATGCAATGAGCCTGGACACTATAAGAATGAATGTCCAAAACTTCAGAAGGAGAATCCCAAGAAGAAGTTTCATAAGAAGAAAAGTCTTATGGCAACATGGGATGATTCTGAATCAGAAGATGAATCTGACTCTGAAGATGAGCAAGCCAACTTTGCGCTGATGGCTACAGAAGATGATGGATCAGAATCTACATCAGAATCAGATTCTGAAGAGGTATTTTCTGAACTATCTAGAAAAGAGTTAGTTTCCAGTCTAACAGAACTTCTGGAACTCAAAGCTCATCTTAGTATCAAATACAAAAAGCTGAAGAAGCAATTTGAATTTGAAACTAAGAAACTGGAATTGGAAAATTCTGAACTAAAAGAAAAAGTTTTAAATTTATCCAGAAACAATGGATCTCCTTCTGAAACAGAAAAAGCCATTCCTAGCATGAATCATATTCTGAAAGAATATGACTTGAGCTTCAGAAATTTTTTATCTAGAAGCATAGGCAGAAGTCAACTTGCTTCTATGATATATGCTGTGTCTGGAAACAATAGAGTAGGCATTGGTTATGAGGGTGAAATCCCATACAAGCTTGAATCTGTGGATGATATGAAAATATCATACAAGCCTCTGTATAACCAATTTAAATTTGGCCACTCCCATGATATTAGGCACACATCACATGCACAGAGCTTTCACATTACACACACCAAAAAGCATGTGACACAACCTAGGAGATATCATGAAACTCAGAATAAGAAGTATCATTCTGTTCCTCCTGTTAAATATTTTGCTAAACCCAAGTTCCATCAAAACTTGAAGAGAACTAACAAGAAAGGACCCAAGAAGATGTGGGTACCAAAGAAAAAGACTATTTCTTTTGCAGATTCTCTTGGTGACAAAGAAGATAACATACAACATGTCATGTCACCTGGACTCAAGATGTTCTCAACACTTGAAGAGAAGAAGGACTGTTTTCCAAGTCCTGATACTTAAATCTGCTGAAGAAGTTAAGTGTGAAGGAGATCAGAAGAGCAAGTTTATTAGATCTGGAACCATCTGTTTAAGTTTGTTTCTAAAGCAATGGTGTTTCGTTCTTGGCTATTCTGAATGCTCTAAAAGCTACAGAATATACAATAATTGAAACATTGATTGTAGAAGAATCAATCAATATCTGGTTTGATGATAAACTTGGTTTTGAAGAATCAAAGCAGCTTAAGAATTTTGTAGATATAGTTTATCTTATCAGAAGCTGCAGAACCAAGAAGCAAATCTCCAGAAGCTATGTATATCAGAAGGAATGGATCAGAAGATCATTCAGATTTACATCAGCACACTTCAGAAGGAGCGTTTCCAGAAGAGAAACTTGATCAATCAGAAGCAGTGATCAGAATAAAAAAGGCGTAAAGTCTATTCATATTCTACAACTGACATCCATTATCTGATGATGAACACGTGTTTGTGTGGTTAGTACAAAGCGTGCAGTTGAAAAGACGCCGACCTAGGTAACTGCTTTAAAATCATTTCATTTACCATGTTCTCTCTCCTAATGTCATTTCTCATTAAATGTATAATGATTTCTTTATTTTCAAATCTTTTAAATAACCCGCTTCATCTTCGTTCCCTCTTTCTCTCTCTTTCTCTCTCTCTTGTGCATCCCCCTCGTTGCATTTTTTTTAAAACCCTAGTTTTTGATTTTGATCTCAAAGCATAATCATCATGAACTCATCTTCTTGTTCATCAAACTCAAAAGAAAACCTCACCTCTACACAGATCCTTCTAAGCAAATATGAGTATGCTCCATTGAAAACTTGCTTAATACCCACGAAAGAACTGGAAGTTTTATGTGAAACTGCTGTGGACTTAAACAATCTTAAAGCGAATGGCTTTAAGTGTGATGCAAGAATATTTGAGCAAGGATGGTCTAAGTATCTTGATAGATTGGTTGGTCCAATTTATCCTGAACTTGTGAAGGATTTCTGGGTACATGCAACGGTTACCCCAACTGCCATCATTTCATTCGTGCTAGGGCATGAAGTGGTTATCACTGAAAAGCTCATCAGGAAGCTGTACAATATGAAGGATGAAGAAGGCTGGACTGGTTTTCGACATGCATCAGTTGATTGGTCTAAAGTTGAATAACAAATCTCTCAGACTTGTGGAATTGACTCTAATAACACAGGCACCTTAAGGCCGTTTTATAGAGTATGGGCTGAGATTATTCTGGGTTCCCTTCACCACAGAAAAAGGATGCTCTCCTCCTCCTACATCAGTCCGGATCACAAGTATACTCTTTTCTGCATTGGCAAAAAGACTGAAATCAACATCTCCCATATTTTGTTTGAGAATCTGAAGACTTCTATCTTTGAGTCAAGAGAAGACGAAAGGGCGAAGTACCCTCATATTTCAAGAACGACTATTCCTTTTGGAAGAATGATTTCAGACATTCTGATTGAAAGCAAAGTGCTGGACTCCATCAGAAAACTCAATGCATCCCATTTGCTTGGAGTAGTTCAAGGTCCCATTTTCAATGGTGTGGATTTGTTCAGATTAGAACTCATTCAAAGTGTACCTTCCGTATGCTCAAGCTTTCCTGACATTCTCTCAAGAAGAGTTGCTGTTGAAGGTTTTGCCCCCTTGTTTCAAGAAGAACTGCATCAGACTGTCAAGCTTTACCTGGAAGATTGTGTTAGGAAGCAATCAGATATTGATCCTGCTTGGATCCGTGGCAGAATACTTCCGTCCAAGGATGACCTTTTAAAGAAGGATCAGAAGGAACAAAAGGCTAGGTCTAAAAGAAAAGCCCGAGAAGATGAGGCTAAGGAAGCAAAGAAGTTGAGAGTCACCTTTGATCCTGACAAGGTGAACTCTGAAGAAAGAAGAGATAAAAGGATCAGAGATTCCTTTCGCAGAACCAGATCCTCTTCTTCTGTACAAACCTCCAGGCAGGTTTTTACTCCACCTCCTTCTGTCCCTAAACCATCTTTCCAATCACCTCCATCTGAACCAAAAATAAACTTCACCTTACCAAATCCTTCTCCATCATCCTTCTCCTCTCCTATTTTAAATCCCACACCTTTAAGTATTCTTCCTCCAACCCCTTCTGATAAATCTTTCTCACCTATTCCCTTTACAAATACTCCATCCTCTTCTCAATCTATCATCTCTGATATTCCATCATCATCAATCATTCTCTCAGATATCCCTTCTTCCTCATCCACCGCACCTCCATCTTCTATATCCCATCCCTTACCTACCAGAAAATCCAAACCTTACTGTCTTCTCTACCCTGACTACAAATTCACCTTCAATCCGCCTGAACCTGAACCCTATACCTACCTGGAACTTTTCAGACATGAGGTGATTAGCAGTCTAGACCTTCTGAAGGATGCATTTCTAAATGGTCTGGATGATGTTTCTACAAGAAATCTCTGGAGAAGATTTCGCAAGGATTTTCAAGTAGAAGCAATGGGAGTACAGAAAAGACTAGTGGTTGCTGCTCCTGGTTACCCTGGCTACCTTCTGGAGGATGATAATGGTATATACTACCATCCTCTCAGAAATTGTGTTGCGGCTGAGGAGAAACCCTTTGTGGATGAGCTGGAACAATTAAGACTGGCTGCTGCAATGGAAGCAAATCCATGCAGGGATATTGTTATCTTTATTCCTGATCATCCTGTTCTGCTCGGAGACTTCAAGACACTCTTTAACTATCTGAGGGAAAATCCTTCTAAGAAAGGCCCAAGCTTGGTCATTCCGGAAGTTGTTGACCCACCAGAAGTTGAATGTCCTTCTGCTCCCAGAAATCTAGCTGCCATTCTTCAGGCACTTAAGAATGGAGACTCAGAAATTCCTGCTGCAGAATATGGAGATGCTTCTATGCAAGAAGCAGATGCTGAAGATCATGTTGCTGAATCAGATCCCGTTGAGGAAATTCCTGCAAATGATCTATCCATGGAAGCTACAGATCAAGTTGCTATTCCTGTGGTTGAAAGCGGTGAAACTTCTTCTGATCAATCTTCTCGTCTTGCAAGGACTCTGGAAGAAATTCAGAAGAGACAGGATGAGCAAAGCTCACTCAATGCTGAGTTTAGAACTTTCATGGTGAGGCAAGATGGACACAACAATGAAATTCAAGAGATGCTGGCCAAGATCCTGTCAAAGCTAGGGTCATAGATTGAGTCTGTGTTGTTTCTTTCTTTTTGCTGCATCTGTTTTTGTGCATCTTGTCTTTCTTCTCTGTGTGTACTTCTGTACCTGTTGTTTGCACTTAAATGAAATCATCCCTTTCCTCCGTGTGTTTCTTTTTGTTTGTCTCTGAATCTTTTCTGTTTTTTGATGATATGACAAAAAGGGGGAGAAATATGTGATAAATGATTTGATTTAATCAGTTGCTTTTACTAACAAGAACTGCAAGTTCTATATGGTTTAAGTGTTTTGCAGGTATAAAGAAGTGAAGAAAATCTTCAAAGCAAACACAAGAAGCAAAACAATAAGAAGCGTTATTCTGTAAAAAGAATAAGCTTATGGAAACTGAAGCAAGTTGAGTGCTGTCAAGCTTCAGAATCAGAAGCACTAATAATAGAATTTGATCCAAAATTTGTCTATTTGCTTTGACAAAATTCTATTTGCTCTGATTCATTATTTTAGCCTATATGGCTCTGATACATATCATGTGTTCTAATATACATTTTATGTTCTGACTCGTTCATGCTGACTTTTGTCGTTTAGTTTTTGTTCTGTAACATTTCAGGATGTAGAGATGCTCTGATGATGCTCTGGTACATTCAACAATGTTCTGATACAAATCTAGCATGAAGTGATGTTGGTAGAAATTCAAAGCTTTGAAGCTATCCGAGGGAAGCAGAAATCAGAAGCTGTGAACGTTCTAAAGATCCAGAAAACTCAAGTTCTGAAGCTGTCCTAAATGGAAGCAGAAATCAGAAGCTGTGAATGTTCTGAAGATCAAAGAAATTCAAGTTCTGAAGCTGTCCTAGATGGAAGCAGGAATCAGAAGCTGGGAATGTTCTGAACATCAAAGAAATTCAAGTTCTGAAACTGTCCTGAATGGAAGCAGGAATCAGAAGCTATGAGTGTTCTAGGGATCTAAAGAAATTCAAGTTCTGAAGCTGTCCAATGGAAGCAGAAGTCAGAAGCTATGAATTCTCTGAAGACAGAAGCTTATGTGATCGTCTCTACCGAAATAATCAGGGAAGTCTTTTATTAAAGTTCTTCGAGTATTTATTTCAGGGGGAGATTATTTATCTCAGGGGGAGATTGTTAATCTCAGGGGGAGACATATTCACATGCTTATGCTATAGTTGTGTAATTTGTCTTTTGCCGTATGCTCTTTCTGATCGCAAATTCATATCATTTATATATGTTTTTGTCATCATCAAAAAGGGGGAGATTGTTAGAACAAGATTTGTTCTGATCAATTATCTTAGTTTTGATGATAACAATAATATGAATTTTGCTTAAGATAATATGGTACTCTAATCCAATGCAATTTCCTTTTCAGGAAATATATATAGAGTATGCATAAATCAGCGCTCAGAAGCTTTGACTCAGAAGGTTCAGCATGCAACATCAGAACATGGTCTGGCAAGACATCAGAAGATGGTCGAAGCAGAATCAGAACATGGGTCTATGGAAGCATCAGAAGAACATGAGATCAGAAGCACTGAAGTTCTGATGGTATCACGCTCAGAAGCACTTCAAGGTCAGAAGATCAGAAGATGCTTTGCACCAAGCTGTTTGACTCTGATGATAATCAAACGTTGTATTTACAAACATCAGATCAGAAGAAAGTACAAGTGGCAGGCTACGCTGACTGACAAAAGGAACGTTAGAAGCTATTAAAGGCAACGTCAGTAGACACAGCGTGAACAAGGCTCGAGGTAGTTGACAAAAGCGTATAACATTAAATGCAAAGCTGTACGGAACACGCAAAGCATTAAATGCGCTCAACGGTCATCTTCTCAAGCGCCTATAAATATGAAGTTCTGATGAGAAGCAAGGTTAACAACTCTGAACCAAATTCTGTGAATATTAACTTGCTGAAACGCTGTTCAATTCAAAGCTCAGAATCTTCATCTTCATCAAAGCTCACTACATTGCTGTTGTAATACATTAGTGAGATTAAGCTTAAACGTTAAGAGAAATATCACAGTTTGTGATTATAGCTTTTTAAGAAGCATTGTAAAACTCTTATTAGATTACATTAAGTTGTAAGGAACTAGAGTGATCAAGTGTTGATCAGAATACTCTAGGAAGTCTTAGCTTGTGTCTAAGCAGTTGTAATTAGAGTGATCACGTGGTGGTCAGGATACTCTAAGAAAGTCTTAGCTTGTGTCTAAGCAGTTGTTCCTGGAGTGATCAGGTTGTGATCAGGATACTCTAGAAGACTTAGTTGCGGACTAAGTGGAAAACCATTGTAATCCGTGCGATTAGTGGATTAAATCCTCAGTTGAGGTAAATCATCTCTGCGGGGGTGGACTGGAGTAGTTTAGTTAACAACGAACCAGGATAAAAATAACTGTGCAATTTATTTTTATCTGTCAAGTTTTTAAAGCTAGACTTATTCAAACCCCCCCCCCCTTTCTAAGTGTTTTTCTATCCTTCACAAGCCTTGCTGATTAGTCATCTCTCTTCATTCCGTACCATAGAAGCTGATGAAGTGGTCATTGGAACTGCATTCCAAGCCCTGTCTGTTAATGATGAAATCAAAAAGGATGAAGCTTCCATTGCCTCCTTCAAAGATGCTCAACTGGTGGTTCAGAATGGACATTCAGGAGTCTGGGGACAAGTGGTGAGTCTACAAGAGAACAGGAATAGAGCTGGTCTGGGATTTTCTGCCTCAGAAAAGTTTATGATGAAGTCTGAATCTGCTTTTCGTCCTTATCAAGATATGTTTCATAGTGCTGGGTTTCTACACCCGACTCTTCCAGAGGTGAACGCTATTGTTGAAGATGAACCAAAGCCAGAGGTGCCAACCTTTGTGACCCATGGAAAGATGATTAAGAACTGGATCACCATTGACATTCCTGAGTGTACTCATGTCTCAGAGTAATTTGCTTTTATGTTTTTCAAAATCCTTTCATTCTGCCCAAGATGAAAGTGAAGTTGTTGGGGCTATTTTCTGTTTGTTTTAAACATTAAAATCACCAATAAAAGTCATTTTGTTTCTGCATATAAATGCTTTTTATATTTTTGCTTTTTCTGGAAAGTGGTAACACAAAAAACCTTAAAAAAAATGTTTTCATTCTCCATAATCTGCACGATTACATGTTTGCATATATCTTTCCTTTTCCTGAAATAATAATCATTTGTGCAGATTAATCAATAAAACCGTTGAAAGTAATGACCCTGCGCCCTCTCCTAACTTCGAGTGTCCTGTGTATGAGGCGGAAGAAGAGAGTGATGAATGTATTCCTGATGAGATTTCCCGACTGCTTGAGCACGAGGAAGACACTATTCAGCCATATAAAGAGCCATTGGAAATCATCAACTTGGGTTCTGAAGAGGATAAAAAGGAAGTCAAGATTGGGGCACTGCTTGGTCAAGATGTTAAGAAGAGGATGGTAGAGCTTCTTAAAGAGTATGTTGATATTTTTGCGTGGTCCTACCAAGATATGCCTGGACTGGACACAGATATTGTGGAGCATCGCTTGCCGTTGAAGCCAGAATGTCCTCCTGTCAAGCAAAAGTTAAGAAGGAGTCATCCTGATATGACAGAAAAGATTAAGAATGAGGTCTTGAAGCAGATAGATGCAGGTTTCCTTGTCACTTCTGTATATCCTCAATGGATTGCCAATATTGTGCCTGTTCCGAAGAAAGACGGAAAAGTTCGCATGTGCGTTGATTATAGAGATTTGAATAAAGCCAGTCCGAAAGATGATTTTCCTCTACCTCACATTGATATGTTGGTAGACAGCACTGCAAAGTTTGAAGTTTTCTCCTTTATGGATGGTTTTTCAGGATATAACAAGATTAAGATGGCACCTGAAGACATGGAAAAGACAACCTTTATCACACCATGGGGGACATTCTGTTACAAAGTGATGCCTTTTGGGTTGAAGAATGTTGGTGCGACATATCAGAGGGCCATGACTACTCTTTTCTATGATATGATGCACAAAGAAATTGAGGTTTATGTGGATGATATGATTGCCAAGTCCCAATCAGAAGAGGGGCACATGGAAGATCTGTTAAAGTTGTTTCAGCGTTTGAGAAAGTATCGTCTCCGCTTAAACCCAAACAAATGCACTTTTGGTGTCCGTTCTGGAAAGTTATTGGGTTTTGTTGTCAGTCAGAGAGGAATTGAAGTAGATCATGATAAAGTCAAAGCAATTCAGGAAATGCCAGCACCAAAGACTGAAAAACAAGTGAGAGGTTTCCTCGGACGTCTGAATTATATCTCCAGGTTCATTTCCAATATGACTGCTACCTGTGAGCCAATCTTCAAGTTGTTAAAGAAAAATCAGGGATGTGTGTGGAATGAAGATTGTCAGAAAGCTTTTGACAACATCAAAGAATATCTGCTTGAACCTCCCATTTTTGCTCCCTCCAGTTGAAGGAAGACCTCTGATTATGTACCTCACAGCGCTTGAAAACTCAATGGGATGTGTGTTGGGTCAGCATGACGAGTCTGGTCGAAAAGAGTATGCAATATACTACCTTAGCAAAAAGTTTACCGAGTGCGAAACAAGATACTCGCTGCTTGAGAAAACTTGCTGTGCTTTGGTGTGGGCTGCTCGCCGACTGAGACAGTATATGTTGAACCACACCACCCTATTGATCTCCAAAATGGATCCAATTAAGTATGTATTTGAGAAACCTGCATTAACTGGAAGGATTGCTCGCTGGCAAATGTTGCTATCAGAATATGATATTGAATATCGAGCTCAGAAAGCTGTGAAAGGAAGTGTGTTGGTAGAGTACCTCGCTCACCAACCAATTGATGATCATCAATCTATCAGAATGGACTTCCCAGATGAAGATATAATGTATTTGAGATCTCAAGATTGGGATGAACCATTGCCAGAAGAAGGGCCTGATCCCGAATCCAAATGGGGTTTGATTTTTGATGGAGCTTCTAATATTCATGGCCATGGAATTGGCGCCATTATCATCACTCCACATGGATCACATGTCCCTTTCACTGCAAGGATATGTTTTGACTGTACAAATAATATTGCTGAGTATGAAGCTTGCATCATGGGACTTGAAGAGGCCATTAATTTGAGAATTAAGATTCTTGATGTTTATGGAGATTCTGCGCTTGTGATTAATCAGATTAAAGGAGAATGGGAAACTCGTCATCCTGGTTTAATTCCTTACAAAGATTACGCCAGAAGGTTATTGACATTCTTCAACAAAGTTGAATTCCACCACATCCCTCGAGATGAGAATCAGATGGCCGATGCTTTAGCCACGTTGACTTCCACGTACAAAGTGAATTTCCATAATGAGGAACCTCAAATTACAATCAGGCGTCTCGATAGACCTGCCCATGTATTTGCAGTTGAGGAGGCAACAGATGAAAAGCCTTGGTATTTCGATATTAAGCATTTCCTCCAAACTCAAGAGTACCCACTTGGGGCATCAAATAAAGACAAGAAAACTTTGAGGAGATTGGCTGGCAGTTTCTTCATCAATGCTGATGTTTTGTATAAAAGGAATAATGACATGGTTTTGCTCAGATGCGTGGATAGACACGAAGCAGACATGTTGATGCATGAAATTCATGAAGGTTCTTTTGGTATCCATGCCAATGGACATTCGATGGCTAAAAAGATGCTTAGAGCAGGTTACTATTGGTTGACAATGGAATCTGATTGCTACAAGTTTGTAAAGAAGTGTCACAAGTGTCAAGTGTATGCAGACAAGATTCATGTGCCTCCGACACTTCTCAATGTTATTTCTTCTCCATGGCCTTTCTCTATGTGGGGTATTGATATGATTGGCATGATTGAACCCAAGGCTTCGAATGGACATCGATTCATCCTGGTAGCAATCGATTACTTCACCAAGTGGGTAGAAGCTGCTTCATATGCTAATGTAACAAAGCAAGTTGTGGTCAGATTTATCTGCAGATATGGTGTACCGAGCAAGATCATCACTGATAATGGCTCGAATCTGAACAATAGCATGATGAGAGAACTGTGTGAAAGCTTCAAGATTGAACATCACAACTCTTCGCCTTATAGGCCAAAGATGAATGGAGCTGTTGAAGCAACAAATAAGAACATTAAGAAAATTGTGCAAAAGATGGTTGTTACGTACAAGGACTGGCATGAGATGCTCCCATTTGCTTTGCATGGGTACCGTACATCTGTTCGTACTTCAACAGGGGCAACTCCCTTTTCTTTGGTTTATGGCATGGAGGCAGTGCTCCCTATTGAGGTTGAGATTCCATCATTGAGAATTTTAATGGAAACCAAGTTATCTGAGGCTGAATGGTGTCAGAGCAGGTTTGATCAATTGAATTTGATAGAAGAAAAGAGAATGACGGCTTTATGCCATGGTCAGTTATACCAGAAAAGAATGAAGAAAGCATTTGATAAGAAGGTTCGACCTCGTGTATTCAGAGAAGGCGACCTCGTGCTCAAAAGGATCTTGTCTTTCACCTCCGATTCAAGGGGCAAGTGGACTCCTAATTTTGAAGGACCATATGTTGTTAAGAAAGCCTTCTCTGACGGTGCATTAATTCTTGCAACTATGGATGGAGAAGAGCTCCCACGTCCCGTGAATGCTGATGTAGTCAAGAAATACTTCGCCTAAATAATAAAAGAACAGCTCGCTAAGTTGAAAACCCGAAAGGGCGGCTTAGGCAAAAAAGAGCGTCTCGGTGGATTGAAAACCCGAAAGGGCGGTCCAGGCAAAAATTAGAGACATAAACAGAATAAAATACCCGGTGGACTGAAAACCCGAAAGGGCGATCCAGGCAAAAATTAGAGACATAAACAGAATAAAATACCCGGTGGACTGAAAACCCGAAAGGGCGGTCCAGGCAAAAGTTAGGGATTCATGGCAAGTAACTACATCAGACAAGACTTGATCATCAGCAGTCATCTGTTATCATGAAGAAGTTCAACACTTTTCAACGGAAGCCTTTGCTCAGGAATTCCCAGTTGAGAGAGAGGATGGGGTCATTACATTTCAATGTACCTTTTCCACAAAATTACCACTTTCCAAACTTTGTAATAATCTATGGGGTCTTGCCTTTTGCAGGCTATCATTCCATTAAAAAAGTTTGAGCCTTTATCTTTTTATTGGCAATCTTATTTCTTTCATATCTCTCAAAATGTCATTTATTGTTGATAGTAATTTTTGAAACAAAGAGAAAATTGATTTCAACAAAATCCTTTTGAAAATTATAAAAGAATTTTTACTTTGATTCATGAGTGCATTACAAGGAATGGATATGTTGATGTATTCATATGCAGAAGAACGTATTACACTCAATACACCTTTGGCCTGGTTCGAGTTTGGTTTAGAACTCAACTACGGTGTTCTCTCAGCTTCAATGTTCCCTAGTGTTGGGTAACATATATTCTGAAGCCATCGAAAGATTGCTAGCAGTTTCTGCTTTGGTGTTCAGCCTGGGACATGCTTGATTATGTCATCTTCGTACACTATCTCTTTCTACCTCCAGTGGGACGTTGGTAGTTCACCTTCAGTGGAACGTTGGTGTATTTTGTTATCTTCATCGTCAGTGGTACGTCGATGTACATCTCTTTCTACCTCCAGTGGAACGTTGGTAGTTCACCTTCAGTGGAACGTTGGTGTATTTTGTTATCTTCATCGTCAGTGGTACGTCGATGTATATCTCTTTCTACCTCTAGTGGAACGTTGGTAGTTCACCTTCAGTGGAACGTTGGTGTATTTTGTTATTTCCATCGTCAGTGGTACGTCGATGATTCATCTCTTCATATCATCAGTGGTACGGTAGTATATCTCTCTTCATGCCTACAGTGGAACGTTGGTATGTGTTATCGTCAGTGGTACGGCGGTACATCTCTTCAATCATCAGTGGTACGATGGTGTGATTTCTGTTAACGGAAGATTGGCATTCTAATTCAGGATGCATATTTTCTCATCCCCAGTGAAAGAGGATGTTCCCTTTTTCTCATCCCCAGTGAAAGAGGATGCTATAACCTCTCTGACGTGAAGTGTTTTCCTCAGAGAAGTTTCTTTTCCCACCAAAGTTCCGTCTCTCCAACAAAGTCTTGCCTTCCCCAGTGGACCTTCTAAGACGTTTGTTTCCCAAGCGGAGTTATAGCAAGACATTTGTTTTCCCCAGTGGATCACTTGTTATTCCCCCAGTGTTGTCATGCTTTATTATCATCACATGCATTCATTAACATTGCATTGCATCTTAGGCTCAAAAATTGTGTTTTATATATTTAAGTCTCTTCGATTTTTGTCAAAACGAAGATTTCCAATCATCGTATCTCCAAATCGAAGAAACTTAAATAGGGGCATCTGTCATACCCCAATTTTTGACCCTAAGATCATACATCAATTGCATTCAATCATCAATCAAGAGCACCATTGTGAAGCTTGATCTTTGATATTGTGATTATCTCTGAGGGGAATTATCGAGCATTTATAGTTTTTTATTTGTTTATACTAACCAAAAATCAAAAAATATATGTTTTGTCTCTTTTGTTTATATTTTACAGGTGAAAGATCGGGCAAAAATCAAAACAGTGAAAGAAAACAATTTTTGAAAATTTGAAGGTGGAAATCGATTTACCCCTGTGGGAAATCGATTTCCTGTGCGCAAAATTCAAAAAATATAAGAGGGAAGCTTGACATCATTTTGGCACCTTTTTATTTGATCATTTTATCAATTTTCCACCTCATCAAAATTAACTCATTCATTAAACCCTCTTTAACCCCATTTTACCACTTTTTACCATTTAATTGCCACTTTAATCACCAATTAAACACAAGTTAATTACCAAACACAAAAAGACCAATTTGCCACTACTCTTGCTCCAATTCTATAAATAGGGCCTTCTACTCTCTCATTTCTCAAGCTTGGAGAGCCAAAAAATTGCTTGCAAATTCATTTCTCACCCTTTCCAAAACCCTCACCCAAAGATCATTTTCATAAGATTAGTAAGGTTCACATTGAATCTTGCTAATTTTGAACTAAGCCTCCTACATTTCACTCTTTTCTTTGATTGTTCATCTCCATACTTGAAGGATCTACACTTTGTGCTTGTTCTTGAAGCTACTTCAACACTTTAATTCAAGAATTGGTAAATTTCTCAATTCTAAGATGTAGATCTTTGTTGCTTGTGTTCAATGCATCTTTGATGCTATATTGGTGCTATTTGATGGTGATTTGATGGAAAATTCGTGCTCCTATGGATATGTGATCATAAGGTGTTTGTATGTTTGTCTAAATCAAGTTTCCAAGTTCATAATGCTGTTTTTTTGAAAACTGTGCGCAGGAAATCGATTTCCTACAGAGGGAAATCGATTTCCACTCTGTTTTTTGCGCCAGAACTGAACTCTGCACTCAGGAAATCGATTTCCTACAGAGGTAAATCGATTTCCAGTAAGGCAGAATGTGTTTTTTGCCTTTTTTATGCTTGTTTTGGCTTCCTACTTCCTCCACTTCATTAATATCATTGGATCTAGGATGTTGATAGGTTTGAAATGACCTAATCCATAATATTAGATGAATGATATTAATGATAGTGTGAGTTGATTATCTTTTGTGAATTTTATTCTTTTTCCTCCATTTCATTAATATCATTGGATCTAGGATGTTGATAGGTTTGAAAGAACCAAATCCATAATATTAGATGAATGATATTAATGATAGTGTGAGTTGATTATCTTTATGCATTTTATCTTCTCCTTCTCCTTTTTTTCTTTTGATCGATGAAAGTCTTAATACTTTGAGAATTCTTATGGATTCTTAGTAAAGACTAGATCGTTACCTATTTTCTTTTCGTGCGGTATTGCTTTCGGAAGGCGATCTACATATCGTTCTTCTCGCATGCATTAGCACATAAAGTTTTGACCGGCCTCGTTGTAGGGTGATTTCTATATAAATCACTTGGCGATCTGCTTAACATAGCGCAATATTTCGTGTCCCGAATAAAAAAGATCAAATATGGAAGAGAATTGTATGCGGTTGATTTAAGACTTGTGGAGGTTTTTATCGTGTAGTCGCTATGATTTTATCAAGCTTCTGATAAACCCCATTGAATTTAAATCCGAGTACATCATTCACTCACCATCGATCTCCATTACTAACTTTGATAACATACTTGACAAGTTTCAAGATGGTTATCTTTAACATTTAACAACTAACTTTAATTTCCGCACCTTTACTATACCGCTCTTTATATTACCGCTCTTTATATTTCTCGCTTTATCGCTTTACTTTATCATTTCATCATATTTACCTTCCGTCATTTTCTCTTTGTCCACTTGGACATATGTTTATGCTTCCGTATTTTTTCTTTTGTCCACTTGGACCATACTTTATTTTTCGCTAAAACACTAATAAATAACCAAAATCTAAAAAATACATAAGGCTCTCTTTGGAATATCGGTTACTATCCCTAGCACTTTGGAGATTCGGACTTATGGACCTTGTACCTCTGGACTCATTCTATTACTATCCTGTGATTGTTCTGTCTGTCTGGCATTGTTCTGTTGTATGTTTATTTGTGCAGGTATTTCCTTGAAAGCCCTTGATGGTTAATTCCAAGGCATTGATATAAGGATTTTACCCGAAAACAGCCGTTACTCTGCCCGATTTTCGTCAGAATCTTAATATGCTTAATAAAAAATGGTGCTAAGACAATAAGTTCATCTGGATCCCCAAGTGTTAATGTGTTGGTATTGATAAATCCAAAGGATGGGAAAACTACCTTGGCTCTTAATGTCAAGTGTTGGCTTCTTATTCGGTTAGACCGTTTCTTTCCTTAGCTTTTATTTTATGCATTAGGTTAGCCTCTTCATCTCCTCCCATTCTTAAATTTTCAAAATCTTCTCCCTTTTTCCAAAATATTCTTATGTTTGCAATCTTTTCAAAACCTTTTTCTTAAAAATATCTTTCGCCCTTAGTGGCTTTTCTTCAAAAGTTTAGACACCGTTAATTGTCGAAACGAGTGGTTATACCCCACGATTTTGAAATTGATTGATAATAACGAGATCTTTTCCGCATGAGAGAGCTAGTGGCATACTCGTTGATTTTATCCGAGTTGGCGCCCTTCTTTCATTTGCGATGCAAAGAACTTGTTTGTTCTCATGCTCAAGATCAATGGCTGAGTATTTCTCTCTAACGACAACAAAGTGTTTATTCGTTTTAAAAACATTTTTCCCAAAAGTGGAACTACATTAGCTCTGACTTCTCCATTGCACCGAGGAGGTATGTAGGCCCAAAGCTAAACGCTTTGTCGAGCTTATTTTTGAAAATAAAACAAACCGTTTTTTAGCACACACACAACACAGATTTTCAAAAAGGTTCTCGTGGAGTACCACGGATATGAGGGGTGCTTTAAACCTTCCCCTCATATAATCAACACCCGAACCTGAGTTATCTTTCTTGTTTTAAAAACAAAACTTTGGGTTTTACGTTCTTTTCCCTTTTCCTTTGAAAAAATAAAGCGCGGTGGCGACTTTCACTGAAATATTGATTCGAGTCAATATAATGGCTTCGATATCAGATTTTCCCCGCTACAGTTTGATTACGAGGATGATTCCTAAAGGTATCGACGAAGGTTTATACATGCTTGGGGCAGTGTCTACAAAGTAGAAAGCAAGACTTTAGGGCAATGGAATTCAATTCCCATGGAACCTTACCTCAAATGGGTGCGTACCCGTGCACAAAAGTTAATCATGCCATATCCCGCTATCCTACCTATGACTATTGAACCAGGAGTCGAAGGGGAGGAACCTCGAGTTATTATACATCCGGACATGCCAACTGACCTAGAAGAGTTGCAGAAATCTTGGGTTCAGCTAAAAGAGGAAAGAGACACCTTCAAAGCACACTGTCAAGACTATGGGAGGAAAGTGTTGGAGCTCACCAGACAACTCCAAGAAGAACAGCAGATCAAAACATTCATGGGTGCAAAGAGAAAGCGTCCACGGGAGACCTGAGGGATCCTTCATTTTCTTTATTTTTCTGTTTTGTAAGCCCGAATGAGGCAAAGAAAAAAGAAAGAAAGAAAAAGAAAAAAAGAAAAAAGAAATAATTGTTTAACTAACAAATGTTTTTTTTTTTTCTTTTTAACAAATCTAAACTCTAAGATCCTTGAAAACATTGCATATACATTTCATTCATAAACATTGCATATACATTTCATTCATAAACATTGCATAACAGGTTCACATGAGGGGTTTCTCATCTCGCTGTTTATTTCAGTTAGAAGAGATGGAATCCGAAACAAGCATCAAGAATCTCGAAGCGCAGAACGCCCAAGTTTAGGTAGCAATTCTGGAATTATCAAAGGGGCAACAAGAACTGAAAGCCCTGATAATCAAGAAGAAAAAGAAGCCCAAAGGATCTGTAGGCTTGAGTCACCTGAAAAGGAAGATCAAAATCCCAGTCAAAAAGCCTAAAAAGCCACCGATCCCTGAAATAGTCGGTGATGGTGATCAGGAAGACAATCACAGCAACCAGGGTTCTGCCAAACCCTCTCTCTCTTCTAATGAAGAAGATTATCATTCTGGAGACGAACAGGATGATGACAAATACCAGCAGTTGGAAGAACGCATGAAAGCCATGGAGATACAGAAAATACCTGGTTTAGACTTCGACGACCTTGGACTTGTCTCAGATATTGTTATCCCTCCAAAGTTCAAAGTTCCTGTCTTTGCAAAGTATGATGGAGTCTCTTGCCCAAAGTTGCATCTAAGGTCCTATGTGAGGAAGATATTACCTCATACGGCAGATAACAAATTATGGATTCATTTTTTCCAGGAAAGTCTGTCAGGTACTCAACTCGAATGGTACTACCAACTGGAAAGTACAAAAGTTCACACCTGGGGAGACCTGGCTGCTGCTTTCTATAAACAGTATCAATACAATGCTGACCTTGCACCAACTCGTACTCAATTACGAGGCATGACCATGGCACCAAAAGAAAGTTTCAAAGAATATGCGCAAAAGTGGAGAGATCTAGCTGGAAGGGTTCAACCACCCTTATCTGATCGCGAGCTAGTTGACATGTTCATGGGCACTTTAACTGGCCCGTTCTATAGTCATTTGCTGGGAAGCTCATCATCAGGTTTCACTGACGTGATACTAACTGGAGAGCGTGTCGAAAGTGGCATTCGAAATGGAAAAATTCAAGTAGGTTCTTCCTCTGGTACTGCAAAGAGACCCATTGGTGGGAAAAATGAGGTCAATACAATGCAAAATCAAAAAAGTCGCAAAAGTGAACATCACCAATCTATAGGGGCTGTCTTGATCTCTGCATCTACACCTCAACAAGATCAACCGCCGAAGTATATGCGTCGACCCGACGCACCGAGAAGGAATTTCACTAAAATCAATATGCCAATCTCTCAAGCATTACAACACTTGTTAAAGGCAAATTTGATTATATTGAAAGATCCTCCGAAGAATGTCAACACTTCATCTCCTAGTTACCGCCCTGACGCAACATGTGCATACCATTCCGATTGTCCAGGACATGACGCAGATCACTGTTGGGCTCTGAAGAACAAAATCCAAGACATGATAGATGCTGGGGAAATTGAGTTAGATCCTCCAGAAACTCCAAATGTCATCACTGCACCTATGCCAAAGCATGACAAGACAGATAATGCTATCATCGACACTGTTTATATCTATGATGTGAGAGAATTGTCAACTCCGCTCCTTGAAGTTAAAAGAAAGCTAATACGAGCTAGTTTCTTTCCAGGTTGTGACCCCGATTGCTCTTATTGTGCACACCTACCCAATGGTTGTGAGAATTTGAAAATGGGAATTCAAAAATGGATGGATCGTCGTGTCATTATGTTTGAAAGGCTCCCTTCTATGGACGATTTATGCGAAGTTTTTGCAAACAGGTTGAGAATAGAGGACGTTTCAGTGGTTTCTAACATACCATTGAAAATCCCTACCAAAGCTCCCTTTAAAATTTCTGCTGCACCCAGAGTAGCATCTGTGATCATTACCAATCCAGCTCCATTTCCATATTCCACCGACAAAGCTGTCCCGTGGAAATATGACATTGGAGTTTATGTCCATGGAGTTAAACAAAAGGAGGCCGTAAATCCAACTGTTGACAATATTATGGGGACTAGTAAGATTACGAGAAGTGGAAGGATCTTTTCACCAGAAATTTCTCCAAATGTTGCTACTACTCCAGTCCAGGTCCCAGTTTCTAATCAAGATGTCAATGTTCGAGGCAAAGAGCCACTGACCGAACCAGCTCAAGTACCCGTTGAAGTCCTTGTTGATGATCCTTCGAGGCAAGAAATGGAGGAAATATTGAAAATCATCTGCAAAAGTGATTACAATATTGTTGAACAACTGAGGCACACTACTTCAAAGATCTCAATGCTATCTTTGCTAAAGTATTCAGAAGCTCATGCTAAAGCTTTAATGAAATTCTTGAAAGCTGCCCATGTACCACAGGAGATTTCAATCAACCAATTTGAAAATTGCGTTGCTAGTCTTACAATGCACAACGGTCTCGGTTTCTCCGATGCTGATTTAACCCCTGCTGGGAAAAATCACAATAAAGCCCTGCACATCTCTATTGAATGTAACGGCGCCACTTTGTCTCATGTGCTGGTAGACAATGGTTCCTCGTTAAACGTATTACCAAAAGTAGTACTGGAAAAACTTGACTTCGAAGGAGTTGTGTTACAACCAAGTGATGTGGTGGTAAGAGCCTTCGATGGGTCGACAAGAACGGTATATGGAGAAATTAGGCTCCCAATCAGAGTGGGCTCTCAGGTCTTTGATTCTGCCTTTTCTGTGATGGATATTCATCCAACATACTCCTGTTTACTAGGACGCCCTTGGATACATGGGGCAAACGCTGTAACTTCTACCCTGCATCAGAAGTTAAAGTATCCAATAAAAGGGAAGATCGTCACAGTCCATGGTGAAGAAGAATATGTGGTTAGCCACCTGAGTAACTCCAAGTATGTTGAGATGGATGGAGAATTCATTGAAACCCCCTGCCAAGCTTTTGAGGTGGTCTCTCCTGATGTCTCTACTGCCAAGCACATTTCTGTTAATCCTGCTATAAAAATAAATCCAACAATGGCTTCTCTCAAAGATGCAAAAGCTGCAATCAAAGAAGGTGGTGGCACAACATGGGGATAACTCATTGATGTGCCTTACGAATTCGACAAGCTGGGTTTGGGCTATGCTAATGGAACTCAGAAGAACGATCAAAGTCTTCATTCTGGAGGGTTAATGACACATTTCATCAGCCAAGAAGTAAATGCTATTGAAAACGATGGAATGATTCAACAATATCCCAATGGAGTTCCACCTGTATCCATGGAAGTTTGGGACACTTTGGGAGAACCAAGTGGCAAGTATGACTTTATGGTAAAGTATACTGCTCCTCCGAGTTTTTCGATTGCCATCGAAAACATTGTCCCGACTGGATGGGATAATCAGTTCGAGGATTACAAAAGTCTCACAAGTTCCATTATTGAGCAATATCAAAGTCCACCTAAAGAAGTTTGGGATACGCTAGGAGAGCCAAGTGGCAAAAATGACTTTATGGTGAAATATTCCGCTTCTCCAAGCTCACAAGTCGCCATTGAAGACATTGTCCCAACTGGATGGGATGAACATTTCGAAAACAATTTCACTCCTAGAGAAGCCTGGGAGATACCAAATAACGAGGGTTATTTTCTGTCACAGTACACTACTCAGCAAAATGCACAAGTCTCTATCCAAGACGTCATCCCGATTGGATGGGACGGCCTTATCGAGTATCTCTCTCAACCAACAGAGATACCTCAACCTAGATCCTCATATCCAACAGAGCATCTTGCTCGTCCTGAAGGATCAACAACTCATCTCGTCACCAAAGAAGTCAATGTTGTGGGAGACACAGAAGACAATTGCAACTGGGGCAACTGGATATTCCCCGCTCACAACAATGGGTTGAACAACTGGGAAGCTGAAGATGTCATCTCCTTTGATCAGGAGTAAATGCATTTTCCTGTTTTCACTGTCCACATGTTCAAAAATAAAAATGGTTCCTGTACTATCGAACCATGAGCTTGAAAGCAGTGTGCCTTGCCCGAAGCACACTGGTCCTTTTTATAAGGGTTTGTCATATCATGATCATATGTTCATATAATAAAATCATGGGACGTTTGCATGTTCAAATTATTGCGATCCTTTTTATTCATTTCTTCACTTTGTTTTCAAATAGCTGTGTGTTCTTACACACACCCACATAATAAATGCAGATTCACATTCACTCTGGATCCTGTCGATAACGATTCTGCTATTGCCAGTCATGACTTTGAAAATCCGATCTACCAAACTGAGGACGAAAGTGAGGAAGATTGTGAAGTACCAAGAGAACTTGCAAGGCTGTTAGAACAAGAAGAAAAAACTATACAGCCGCATGAAGAGCCAACTGAGGTTATCAACCTGGGCAGTGACGAAGAAAAGAAAGAAGTCAGGATAGGGGCTGATTTAGAAAACAGTGTCAAACAAAGACTGATTGAAATGTTACAAGACTATGTCGAGATATTCGCTTGGTCTTATGAAGATATGCCTGGTCTCGACACGGATATTGTGGTCCATCGCCTGCCAATCAAAGAAGGTAGCACTCCAGTTAAGCAGAAACTACGGAGAAGTAGGCCTGACATGTCCAAGAAAATCAAAGACGAGGTTGAGAAGCAATTCAATGCTGGCTTTCTGAAAGTTGTAAGTTATCCTCCTTGATATAGCTAACATCGTGCCTGTGCCTAAAAAAGACGGGAAGGTCAGGATGTGTGTAGACTACAGAGATCTGAACCGGGCAAGCCCCAAAGATGATTTCCCTTTACCTCACATCGATGTTCTGGTTGATAATACTGCACAATCCAAAGTATTTTCCTTTATGGACGGATTCTCCGGTTATAATCAAATCAAGATGGCACCCGAAGACATGGAAAAAACAACCTTCACAACACCCTGGGGAACCTTTTGTTACAAAGTAATGCCCTTTGGTTTAAAGAATGCAGGAGCAACATATCAGCGTGGAATGGTAGCTCTGTTCCATGATATGATTCATCAAGAGATAGAGGTTTATGTGGATGATATGATTGCAAAGTCCAACACCGAAGAAGAACATCTGGGTCATCTGCACAAGCTGTTTGACAGACTCAAGAAGTACAGGTTGCGACTGAATCCGAACAAGTGTACCTTTGGAGTAAGATCCGGTAAACTCTTAGGTTTCATTGTCAGCAGCAAGGGTATTGAGGTTGATCCTGCCAAGGTCAAAGCCATTCAAGAAATGCCTATACCCCGTACCGAGAAACAAGTCAGAGGATTCTTGGGACGTCTGAACTACATAGCCAGATTTATTGCCCATATGACTACTACTTGTGTGCCGATCTTCAAACTGTTGAAGAAAGATCAAGTAGAAAGATGGAATGACAAATGCCAGTTAGCCTTTGATAAGATCAAAGAGTATCTCCAAAAACCGCCAATCTTGTTACCACCTGTGGAAGGAAGACCTCTGATAATGTACCTAACTGTGTTAGAAGATTCAATGGGGTGTGTACTGGGGCAACATGACGAGTCCGGTCGAAAGGAGCGTGCAATCTACTATCTTAGAAAAAAGTTTACCGATTGTGAAACAAGATACTCACTGCTCGAGAAAACTTGTTGTGCCTTGGCATGGGCAGCTCGCCGATTAAGACAGTATATGCTAAACCATACCACTTTCCTGATCTCCAAGATAGATCCTATCAAATATGTGTTCGAAAAACCTGCTCTCTCTGTAAGGATAGCAAGATGGCAAATGATTCTAACAGAGTATGACATCCAGTACACTTCGCAAAAGGCAATAAAAGGAAGTGTGGTAGCTGATCATCTGGCTCATCAGGCAGTGGATGATTACCAAGCATTAAACTTTGACTTCCCAGATGAAGACATTATGTTAGTTACTGACTACAAACAACCAGGACCGGAGGAAGGACCCGAGCCAGGATCCCGATGGACTATGGTTTTTGATGGAGCTTCTAATGCGCTTGGCAATGGCATCGGAGCTGTGATCATTTCTCCTACAGGAGGACATACACCATTCACTGCCAGATTATGTTTCAACTGCACTAACAATATAGCTGAGTATGAAGCATGTATTCTGGGTCTCAAAGCTGCAATCGATTTAAGAATCAAGGTCCTGGAGGTCTACGGAGACTCGGCCCTTGTAATATATCAAGTCAAAGAGGAATGGGACACGAAGCACCCGAATCTAATTCCTTACAAAGAATATGTGCTGAGTTTGATTCCTTACTTTGAAGAAATCACTTTTGAACACATCCCGCGCGAAGAAAATCAACTGGCAGATGCTTTAGCTACCATGTCATCTATGTTCAAAGTCAGGTGGGACAATGAGGCGCCAATGATCACCATTTATAGACACAATGAACCAGCCTATTGCAATGAGATTGATACCGAAGGAGTGGAAGAAAAACCATGGTTCCATGAAGTAAAAAGATATCTCAAAGCCCAGGAGTATCCTGAAGGGGCGTCCATTAACGATAGAAAGTTTCTAAGAAGATTTGCGGCCAAATTCTTTCCAAGTAATGGAATCCTGTACAAACGCAACCATGACTCGACTTTACTTCGTTGTGTAAACAAGAAGGAAGCAGAACAGATTATGGAAGACATACACGATGGTGCTTTTGGTACTCATTCAAGTGGACATACAATGGCTAAAAAGATTCTGAGAGCAGGTTATTACTGGTCTACCATGGAGACAGACTGCCATCATCACTCCAGAACTTGACACAAATGCCAGATATATGCCGACAAAGTACATGTACTGCCAGTTCCATTAAACGTTCTGACGGCTCCTTGGCCTTTTGCAATGTGGGGTATTGATATGATTGGAGAAATCAAGCCTACTGCCTCCAACGGACATCGTTTCATACTGGTCGCTATTGACTACTTCACAAAATGGGTAGAGGCAGCCTCGTTTGCTTCAGTTACCAAGAATGTTGTAGCCCGGTTTATCAAGCACAATCTCATTTGTCGGTATGGCATCCCTGAAAGGATCATCACAGACAATGGCACAAATTTAAATAACAGAATGATTACTGAACTTTGCACACAGTTCAAGATCAAACATCATAATTCATCTCCATATCGACCAAAGATGAATGGCACGGTGGAAGCTGCCAACAAGAACATCAAAAAGATCATACAAAAGATGACAGTAACCTACAAAGATTGGCATGAGATGTTACCTTTTTCTCTTCATGGTTATCGCACATCAGCACGTACTTCAACAGGGGCAACTCCATTTTCCTTAGTCTATGGTATGGAGGCAGTTCTTCTAATCGAAATCCAGATTCCTTCCCTAAGGATCATGAAAGAAGCCGATCTAGACGAAAACGATTGGATTCAGACTTGATTGGACCAGATAAACTTGATTGATGAGAAGAGACTTGCGGCTATTTGTCATGGTCAGTTGTACCAGAAACGTATGATCAAAGCCTTCAACAAGAAAGTCAAAATTCAGACATACCAAATCGGTGATTTGGTTGTCAAACGCATCATCCTACCACAGGGTGACCCCAGGGGCAAGTGGACTCCCACCTATGAGGGACCATTTGTAATCAAGAAAGTATTCTCCGGCGGAGCTATGTTGCTTACTACTATGGATGGCGAGGATTTCCCACACCCTGTAAATGCGGACATAGTCAAAAAGTACTTCGCTTAAAGAAAAGCTCGCTAAGTTGAAAACCTGAAAGGGCGACTTAGGCAAAAATGAGCGTCTCGGTGGATTGAAAACCTGAAAAGGCGATCCAGGCAAAAATTAGAGACTAAATAAATATTATCCCGGTAGGCTGCAAACCTGAAAAGGCAGCCTAGGCAAAAGTTAGGGAATAAAGCATACGACTATGTCCTGTTTGGCTATTTACTCACATTCAAGGTTCAACACATCAAAGGCACTAATCAGTCCAATCATTTTCTTCCAACAAGTGAGGGATGAGATACTCGAAGACAGATTGGCAATATCAGAATTGAAACTTGACTGGATTGTTTTCACATAGCTATTTCTCTTTATAAGTACTTTTCAAAGTTTTATGACAATTTCCAACTACTAGGATTTTTGTCTCCTTGTACTAATCCGCCTGTTATGGCCCTCTTTCAAAATCAACACAATTCACGCTAAAATCAATGTTTTCACTTTTTCTGTTTTGAATGCATAAACGTCCCAATGATAATTTTGAATGAACATATGCATTTGAATATGATTAACAAGAAAAACAGGAATAGCATTCAGGCAATGTCCCAATCATCTGGACATCGTTCCAACACCAGCATCGGAAGAAAATTTCCCCAACAGAGACGTACTTCTCAGCAAATTCCTCTATGAGATTTTTCTCTCCAACAAAATGATTCGAGAAATCTTATTCCCCAGCAGGGCTGTTCAAGATCACTATCCCCAGAAAGTGTGGTCTCCACACCAAGGATTGGTCAAATAGTGCATCGGAGGATTATGCATCTTTCTCATTCCCATTCAAGGGGCATCAAAATCAGAACTTTCAAATTACCTTCATCCCCAAGTGGTATTCCAAGATCCTTCAATAGAACATTCTGGTTCGTGAGAAAGTTCCCCAGCTGAGTGTACTCAAGCAGGGTAGCGAAGATCGTCAAACATTCATAATGCCATCGTTTCCAAAATAGCAAGCAGGGATTTATTTTCCCAACTAGCAGTTTGATACGCTCTAAACTGCATAAATCATGCATCATACGCATATTCATACACATCATATAATGTTTCATGACAAACGCATACATAACATGCATATTTCTCCTTTAGTTCAAAAATCTCATACATTACATGCATCATGACATTGCATATCACTAACTTGATTTTTCAGGTGGACGAATATCCTCAGCAAGTTATCTTCAATCACGAGCATTCTTTTCAGATATAATCAAACCAAAGATTCACTCTGAAGAGCTCTAATTCTAAACAAGCAAAGCGGATCTAAGTTGATACCTTGGACGGTTCCTTCATGATCTACCTTCAGATCTAAGTTGATACCTTGGACGGTTCCTTCATGATCTACCTTCAGATCTAAGTTGATACCTTGGACGGTTCCTTCATGATTTACCATTCAGATCTAAGCCGATATTTAAGACAGTTCCACGACGATCATTCTACAAGATCTAAAAGCAGATACCTCGGACGGATCTGTAACAATCAGAATTCAAAAATTCGAAGCAGAAACTTTGGATAGTTTTGTAATAATCATCCTCCTAGACTTAAAGCGGTAACCTCGGACGGTTCTGAAACAGTCAACACAGAGGTTTTCAAATCCTTCATCAAGATATAATCAATGGATTCATTCTGATGAACAAACCATCAACACATTTGCCAGATGGCATCTAAAAGCCCATCTCAGGTAATGTTTTAATCTGCCAACAACATTTCTCAGACAACATTCAAATGCAATTTCCAACATCACGTCTGGTGGAGGTAAGTGCAAATTTTCAGGGCATCTAAATATTCAATCATCTTCTACCTTCAGATTTCAAACAATCTCTTCAGGTTTAAGAAGATTGAATAGGGGCAACTGTTGTACCCCAAAATTTGCCCGCATCTTTTTAAGAAAACTTCTGTCTAAAAATTAAGAGCTTCACATAATCTTGGATTTTTATTCCATAAATATCCTGATTTATGAATACTTGGTTTTTAGAATTTTTCTTATACGGTATTTTGGCTCGCTGTTGAATTTATTTTTACGCAAACGCCAAGTACTGTTTATCACTTCACACACGCTATCTATTTGAGATTTATTTACGGATAAATAGTACTGATGCAATTGGTACAGAATTTATTTTTGCAGGCACAAAGTCCGGAGTTTCAGACTGTACTGGTAACAATTAAGTTATTATTGTTTCCCACTAATTTTTGTACTATATTCTATTATTTTCAAAATCTCTTTCTTTCAAATCAAATCCTAACTTTATTCTACACATTTCTCTTTTCAAACCCTACCATACACTTTCTTTCAAATCCTACTACCACTCAAATTTTCCTTTTTTGTACGGAATCACTTCATTCCCCAACGTCTCTATCCTTCTTTTCATTCTATAAATACCTCTCATTTTTTCCATAAAATCTCACATCAAATTTCATTCAATCTCTCAAATTTCTACCTCATATCCATTTTCTCTTCTTCCCCGGCAAAAAAAAATGGCAAAGTGGATGGAGACACTTTTTCTTATAGTCATCACCATTGCTACGGTGATCATGTCCTTCTTCTGTCTGCATAGTCCTGAAAAATATGGACTTGCGATGGTTACACTTCCGATCATCTATTTTCTGTTGGTCATAGCATGGATTATTAATCGTCATATGTAAAGTTTGTCGTATCTTCTGTTTTTAGAATGTACCGTTCTTTATATTTACTGTGCTGTTTACTACGTTTTTTTAGGTAATATTTGTACTGTCAGTATTAAGTATTACACTATCTATTATATCGTCATTTAACCAGTAAGATAATATTATATGTGTTTATTGCTAGTTAAAGTATTTATTTTTTCTGTGCATTAAATCCTTTCAGTCTTATTATTGACGGTAATTTTGTTCTCGTACAGTGTACTTTAATTATTTATTATGTTTGTGTTTTTCTAACAAATCATGTAAATAATTTCTCACCATTAACACAACAAAAACAAAAAGAAAAATTAACTTTAACTGTTGAATTTTCACTTTAAATGCTACATTAATACCCGGACCGCCAGTTGACAATCAAAACCGCTGACAGTGCAATTCTCCGTGTTTTGTACCATCAATCAAATCAATCTTTTGCATTTTAAAATTCCAAGATTTTTGTTCTAGAAGTCTTCTGAATATCACATGATTAGCAGAGACTCAACACTGCACAAAAATCAGGTACGCTTAACTATCTCCTACACAAACAGTCCCTGACTAGGGTTTTTTTTGTTTTTCAGGAGAACAAGTTTTTGAGACCTCAGATGGATTTCATGGACCACCATATATCTCAAAATACCACTATGCAAATTTTCAAACTTCAATTCACTCAGATGCACAATCAGCAGCTCAAACAGTCAACAGACGACCCGTTTGACCAAAAAGTCAACAGACAGTCAAAAATGAAATTTTTTGTCAACATCCATAATTTGTCAAAAGATTCATCATTTGATCATTGGTTGATCATAATTCATCAAGGAAAGATCAAAAATCAACAAAACCCTAAGTTTCAAAATTAGGGTTTCTCCTAAAAAGTCAACTGAACTTTGAATGGCCATAACTCTCTCATCATTCATCAAAAAAATTCCAACCGAGGCTCATTTTGAAGGAAATTCAATTATCTTTCAAATGAAATTGGTCCTATGGTCATTGGATTCACCATTTGGAAAATATGAGCTAAGACATTACAGGTCATTTTCAAAGTCACCTTTTTCAAAAGGACACACAAGGAGCATGGGAAATAATTTTGATATGAGACCAAAGTCATTGGTTAGAGGACTCTTTGAGGTTTCTAAAAAGTACAAGAACTCCTTCATATGATAAAAATTGAGGGATTTATGCCTTGTTGAAGTTGGCTAAATTTTGGGAAAATGCATGAAACCAACATTGATCAAAAATGTTTTTTTCCAAAAGGGGCCAAGTTTTCATGATCCAAACATGTTTCCCATAATGTGAAGGGCCTCCCACGACCAAGACAAAGCCCATAGCATTTTTGTTTCTTTTTTGGTTTAATTTTATCACATTAAAGATTAAATTGAAAAAAGAAATGGAAGGATGATATTATGTAGCTTGGATATTAAGCTAAGTGGCCAGGTTAGAATCTATTCGTCTATTAATTTCTTTTGCCACTCAACATAACATCACTCTTTATCAGATGGATGTTAAGAGTGCCTTCTTAAATGGTTATATAGATGAAGAAGTTTATGTCCATCAACCTCCTGGTTTTGAAGACTCTATGTCTCCTAATCATGTTTTTAAACTTAAGAAATCATTGTATGGACTGAAACAGGCTCCCAGAGCTTGGTATGAACGCTTAAGTTCTTTCCTTCTGGATAATGGTTTCACTAGAGGAAAAGTGGATACTACTCTCTTTTGTAAAACCTTTAAAAGGGATATTTTAATTTGTCAAATATATGTAGATGATATTATTTTTGGAACATCTAATGCTACACTTGGAAAGGAGTTTGCTGAGTCTATGCAGGCTGAGTTTGAAATGAGCATGATGGGAGAACTCAAGTATTTCCTTGAAATACAAATAAATCAAACATCAGAAGGAACGTATGTTCACCAACCCAAGTATGTGAAGGAACTTCTGAAGAAGTTTAATCTTCTAGACTGCAAAGAAGCCAAAACTCCTATGCATCCAACATGCATTCTAGGTAAGGATGAGGTAAGCAAGAAGGTAGATCAGAAGTTACACAGAGGTATGATTGGATCTCTTCTATATCTGACTGCTTCTAGACCTGACATTCTGTTCAGTGTTTGTTTGTGTGCTAGATTCCAATCAGATCCTAGAGAATCTCATTTAACTGCTGTTAAGAGAATTCTAAGGTATCTGAAAGGTACTACTAATGTTGGCTTAGTCTACAGAAAATCTAAAGAATACAACTTAGTAGGATTCTGCGATGCTGACTATGCTGGAGACAGAATTGAAAGAAAAAGTACTTCAGGAAGTTGCCAATTTCTTGGAAGTCATTTGATCTCTTGGTATAGCAAGAAGAAAGCAACTATTGCTCTATCAACAACAGAAGCAGAATATGTCGCTGCTGCTGGTTGTAGTACACAGATGCTCTGGATGAAGAGTCAGTTAGAAGATTATCAGATATTTGAGAGTAACATTCCTATATTCTGTGATAATACTTCTGCTATATGTTTATCTAAGAATCCTATTCTTCATTCAAAAGCTAAACATATTGAGATTAAACATCATTTCATAAGGGACTATGTTCAGAAGGGTGTTATATCTTTAAACTTTGTTGATACAGACCATCAATGGGCTGATATCTTTACAAAACCCCTGGCTGAAGATAGGTTTAAGTTCATTCTGAAGAACATCAGTATGGATTTATGCCCAGAATGAGAAGATGAGAAGTTCTTATGTATGAGTATCTTCTGAAATGAAAATGGATCATTTTCTTTATATCAGAAGTTCTGATTGAAATCTTTTAGAAATTATGATTCGGTTATTACTAACGTTTCATTGTCTAAGTTGATTCAGAACCTCTTTTAAAGCAAAACAGCTGTTACGTTTTATCTCGGGATGGTAAACCTGTCGTTACTATTCATGGATAAACGTGCGTGCAGTTGAAGGGACGCCGACCATAGGTAACTGTGCCAGTCACCTCATTTGTCCTTATTATCTCTCCTCACGTCACGTAACATTAAATGCTATTCATCATTCGTTTCATTTTATCTTCTTTTAAATACTCTTCAAACTCTTCTCTTTCCCTCTCATCTTTCTCTATCTCTTTGCATTCCTCATCAAGTTTTTCTCTCTCTCTCTTCCATATCAAACCCTACCTGTTCATTTTTCTGCAAACCCATCATGAACTCTTCATCAAGCCCAGGAAATAATGAAAATGATCAAAACAACAAAAGAAAAGCTGTTGAAACATCACCTTCCAAACCCAAAAAGATCAAAATCACCTATGATCCTCTCAAGGTGAATCCATTCGAAGCAATGTTATCTGGAAACTATTCTAGACGTGTGTTTCATCCCCCTGGTGAAAGCCCTCCATCATCTCCATCTTCTTCCTCATCGTTCGACCTTCAAGACTCAGCTTCCTCTTCATCTAACCTTTCCTCTCCCTTAATCCATTCCGAAGAAATCTCTTCATCTTCACCCGCTGAGAATGTTGTCTCTGGTAAAGATGGTGGAAGATCTGCATCAGAACCAAGTCTCCCTGATCCCTCGCCTGGAAGCCCAAGAAGCAGTCAATGAGGCGTTTCACTTCTTCATGGCATGCTGGCACAGACTTTGTCTTAGCTAGGGTCTTAGGTTTTGGTCTTTGTAGTTTTCTTTTCCTTGTTGCATCTGCTTGTTAAACATCTTCATGTAATATCCTTTTTGATTATCAATGAAAAGTTTCTTTGCTTTTACATTCCAGTGTTTCTATTTGTCGTTTTATGCATCTGAATCTTTTGAAATATGCTTTTTGATGTTATGACAAAAAGGGGGAGAAAGATAAATGATAAATGATTTGATTAATCTATCAGTTGCTGGGTAAAGCTCCCACACATTTACTAACAAGAACTGCAAGTTCTATATGGTTTAAGTGTTTTGCAGGTATAAAGAAGTGAAGAGAATCTTCAAAGCAAACACAAGAAGCAAAACCATGGAAACTGAAGCAAGCCGAGTGCTATCAAGCTTCAGAAATCAGAAGCACTGATAATAGAATTTGATCCATATCTGTCTATTTGTTCTGACAAAATTCTATTTGCTCTGATACATTATTTCAGCCTATATGGCTCTGATACATATAATGTTATAGCTCTGATACATATAATGTGTTAGAATATACATTTTATGTTCTGACTCGTTCATGCTGACTTTTGTCGTTTAGTTTTTGTTCTGTAACATTTCAGGATGTAGAGATGCTCTGATGATGCTCTGGTACATTCAACAATGTTCTGATACAAATCTAGCATGAAGTAATGTTGGTAGAAATTCAAGCTCTGAAGCTATCCGAGGGAAGCAGAAATTCAAAGCTGTGAATGTTCTAAAGATCCAGAAAACTCAAGTTCTGAAGCTGTCCTAAATGGAAGCAGAAATCAGAAGCTGTGAATGTTCAGAAGATCAAAGAAATTCAAGTTCTGAAGCTGTCCTGAATGGAAGCAGAAATCAGAAGCTGTGAATGTTCAGAAGATCAAAGAAATTCAAGTTCTGAAGCTGTCCTAGATGGAAGCAGGAATCAGAAGCTGTGAGTGTTCTAGGGATCTAAGGAAATTCTAGTTCTGAAGCTGTCCAATGGAAGCAGAAGTTAGAAGCGATGAATTCTCTGAAGACAAAAGCTTATATGATCGTCTCTACCGAAATAATCAGGGAAGTCTTTTATTAAAGTTCTTCGAGTATTTATTTCAGGGGGAGATTATTTATCTCAGGGGGAGATTGTTAATCTCAGGGGGAGACATATTCATATGCTTATGCTATAGCTGTGTAATTTGTCTTTTGCCGTCTGTTCTTTCTGATCGCAAATTCATATCATTTATATATGTTTTTGTCATCATCAAAAAGGGGGAGATTGTTAGAACAAGATTTGTTCTGATCAATTATCTTAGTTTTGATGATAACAATAATATGAATTTTGCTTAAGATAATATGGTACTCTAATCCAATGCAATTTCCCTTTCAGGAAATATATAAAGAGTACGCATAATTCAGCGCTCAGAAGCTTTGTCTCAAAGGGTTCAGCATGCAACATCAGAACATGGTCTGGCAAGACATCAGAAGATGGTCGAAGCAGAATCAGAACATGGGTCTATGGAAGCATCAGAAGAACAAGAGAACAGAAGCACTGAAGTTCTGATGGTATCACGCTCAGAAGCACTTCAAGGTCAGACGATCAGAAGATGCTATGCACCAAGCTGTTTGACTCTGATGATATTCAAACGTTGTATTCACAAACATCAGATCAGAAGAAAGTACAAGTGGCAAGCTACGCTGACTGACAAAAGGAACGTTAAAGCTATTAAAGGCTACGTCAGTAGACACAGCGTGAACAAGGCTCGAGGTAGTTGACAAAAGCGTATAACATTAAATGCGATGCTGTACGGAACACGCAAAGCATTAAATGCACTCAACGGTCATCTTCTCCAACGCCTATAAATATGAAGTTCTGATGAGAAGCAAGGTTAACGATTCTGCACCAAAACAATTTATATCAAACTTGCTGAAACGCTGTTCAAATCAAAACTCAGAATCTTCATCTTCATCAAAGCTCACTACATTGCTTTTGTAATATATTAGTGAGATTAAGCTTAAACGATTAAGAGAAATATCACAGTTGTGATTATCGCTTTTAAGAAGCATTTGTAATACTCTTAGAATTGATTACATTAAGTTGTAAGGAACTAGAGTGATCGGGTGGATCAGAATACTCTAGGAAGTCTTAGGAGTGAACTAAGCAGATTGTAACTAGAGTGATCGTGTGGATCAGTAGACTCTAGAAAAGTCTTAGAGGGTATCTAAGCAGTTGTTCCTGGAGTGATCAGTGTGTGATCAGAAGACTCTGGAAGACTTAGTTGCTGACTAAGTGGAAAACCATTGTAATCCGTGCGATTAGTGGATTAAATCCTCAGTTGAGGTAAATCATCTCTGCGGGGGTGGACTGGAGTAGTTTAGTTAACAACGAACCAGGATAAAAATAACTGTGCAATTTATTTTTATCTGTCAAGTTTTTAAAGCTACACTTATTCAAACCCCCCCTTTCTAAGTGTTTTTCTATCCTTCAATAGGAGTCTCGCATCTTACTCTCCAACTCCCAGGTCAAACTCTCACCTGCCGCACTTAACCATACGACTTTCACCAAGGCGATCTCTTTGCCTCGCAGAGTCTTAGTCTCACGACCCTCAATACGCACTGGCATTGTCTCCACCGTCAGGTTCTCACGCACTTGCACATCATCCATATGAATCACATGGGATGGATCTGCAATGTATATCCTCAACTGAGACACATGGAACACATCGTGCAGATTAGAAAGACTTGGCGGTAACGCCACCCGATACGCAACTTTGCCAACTCGCTCCGATATCTGATAAAGACCAATAAAACGCGGAGTAAGCTTCCTCGATTTCAAGGCTCGCCCAACACCCGTCATAGGCGTAACTCTTAAGAATACATGATCACCAGCTTGGAATTCCAAATCTTTCCTTCGCTTGTCATGATAACTCTTTTGCCTACTCTGTGAACTTCTCATCTTCTCACGAATAAATTTCACCTTTTCTGTAGTCTCTCTTACCATCTCAGGTCCGAGTACCACACTCTCGCCCGATTCAAACCAAAATAATGGAGTTCTACACTTACGACCATATAGCGCTTCAAAAGGTGCCATTGCGATACTAGAATGAAAACTGTTGTTGTAAGTGAACTCTATCAACGGAAGATAAGTATCCCACGAACCTCCCTTCTCAAGAACACATGCCCTCAACAAGTCCTCTAACGATTGAATAGTCCTTTCGGTCTAACCGTCTGTCTGAGGATGATAAGCCGAACTCAACCTCAACTTAGAACCTAGAGCCTCTTGTAAACCTTTCCAAAAATCTGATGTGAATCTCGGATCTCTATCCGACACAATACTCAACGGTATACCATGTAGTTTCACAATCACTTTGATATAAATCTCAGCTAACTTCACAACTGGAAAAGTGATGTTAATAGGAATAAAGTGAGCAGACTTTGTCAACCTATCAACAATCACCCAAACTGCATCAAAACCTCTCACAGTATTCAGTAAACTCATCACAAAGTCCATAGAAATACTATCCCATTTCCACTCTGGAATATCCAACGGTTGCAACAACCCTGCAGGACGCTGATGTTCCACCTTCGACTTCTAACATACCAAACACGCATACACAAATTGAGCCACATCTCTTTTCAAACCAGACCACCAAAAGATCTTCTTCAAATCCTGATACATCTTATTGGCTCCCGGATGGATACTCAAACTGCTTCTGTGACCTTCCTCTAAAATCATCTTCTTCAGCTCGGAATCATCAGGTACACAAATCCGACCACGGAATCTCAAAACACCCTGACCATCCACTCTGAAGTCGCCATCATCACTTTGATTTGCCACCTTAAACAAATCAACAAGTTTCACATCCATCTTCTGTCTCTCGCTAACGGTCGACAGAAAATCATTCGTCACTTTCAACATACCCAACTTCACACTATCTGGTGTCAATTCACATACCAAACTAAGATCACGAAACTGCTCCAAAAGTTTCCACTCCTCTGCCATCATCGCGGACATATGCAAAGATTTCCGACTCAAAGCATCGGCAACCATATTAGCTTTACCAGGATGGTAATTCAAGCTAAAGTCATAGTCCTTTAGGAATTCCAACCACCTACGTTGTCTCATGTTCAATTCTTTCTGATCAAATAAGTATTTCAAACTCTTATGATCACTAAAGACCTCGAACCTTGCACCGTAGAGATAATGCCTCCAAATCTTTAATACAAAAACAACCGCAGCTAACTCTAAATCATGAGTGGGATAATTCTTCTCATGAATCCTTAACTGTCTCGAAGCGTAAGCCACCACCTTACCTTCCTGCATCAAAACACCACCTAACCCCATATGCGATGCATCACAATACACCACAAACGGTTCCTTAGGATCAGGTAAAACCAAAACCGGAGCTGAAGTCAACCTTCTCTTCAACTCTTCAAAATTCCTTTCACAAACTATGTCCCAAATAAACGCCTTACCCTTGCAAGTAAGCTGAGTTCACGGAAGTGCCAACTTTGAAAAGCCTTCTATGAATCTTCGATAATAACCCGCCAAACCTAAGAAGCTTCTGATCTCAGTAACTGATCTCGGAACCTCCCATTGTAGCACTGCATCTACCTTGGATGGATCCACTACAATCCCGTTACCTGAAACCACATGACCAAGAAAACTCACCTCTGATAACCAGAACTCGCACTTGGATAACTTAGCATACAACTGCTTCTCCTTCAAAACCCGTAGCACAACACGCAAATGCTCCTCATGCTCCTCCGGAGACTTAGAATAAATCAAGATGTCATCTATGAAGACCACAACAAACTTATCCAACTAATCATGGAATATGCGATTCATATACTCCAAAAACACACCAGGTGCATTAGAAACCCCGAACGGCATCACCAAAAACTCATAATGCCCGTACCGAGTCCTAAACGCAGTCATCTGAATATCTTCCTCCTTCACCCGAATCTGATGGTAACCAGATCTTAAATCAATCTTGCTAAACACATTGGCTCCCACCAACTGATCCATCAAGTCGTCAATCCTAGGAAGCGGATACTTATTCTTAATTGTCACCTTGTTTAACTGGCGATAATCAATACACAACCTCATGCTTCCATCCTTCTTCTTTACCAACAAAAATGGAGCTCCCCATGGTGAAACACTAGGCCTCACAAAATGTTTTGCTAGCAACTCTTCCAATTGTTTCTTCAATTCCACTAACTCTGATGCCGACATTCTATATGGCGCCATAGACACAGGCCTCGTACCAGGAACTAGATCTATGGAAAACTCCACCTCTCTCTTTGGCGGCACATCAGAAAAGTCTTCAGGAAACACTTCAGGAAATTCTCGCACTACTAGGAAATCCCCAACTGCAGCTCGACCCTCCACAGTTAACGATGCAAACACACCAAACAATTGTGCCCCATCTGCCAATAGTCGATTCAACTCCTTGGTAGATAAGACACCAAATTCTGCATCCTTCTTAAGAAATGGAAATCTCACCAACTTATGATAACAATCGATGTGGACACGATTATTCATCAACCAATCCATTCCCAGAACCACGTCTAACTTGTTCATCGGCAAACAAATCAAATCAACAGTAAAGTCCTTACCGAATATTGATACCGGACAATTCACACAAACAAAAGAAGTAGTCACCGACCCCATTGCTGGTAAATCGATAACCATCTCACCACCCAAATCAGATAAAACAAGATCTAATCTTTTAACACAATCGGTGGCTATAAAACAATGCGAAGCACCCGTATCAATAATAGCAATTAAAGAAATGCCATTAATAAAACAAGTACCTCTGATCAGTCGATCACCCTTATCCGTCTGTGTTCCAGCCAATGCAAACACCCGAATCTTCTAATAACCTACCGCCTTCTTGATATCAGAACGCAACCCATTCTCGAACTTAATGCACTTAGAAAATTCTTCTCCCTCACCAACAAAGTGCGGGTAGAATTTCACAAGTTCATTAAACTTTGCCGCATATTCAGACACAGACATGCTGCCTTGAACCAAAGCCAGAAACTCAGTCTCTTTCTTCCCACGGACATCCTCTGGGTAATACTTCCTCAAAAACTCCCTCTTGAACACCGTCCAGGAAATCTCTTCACCGGTTGTTTCTAACCTTGCCAAAGTCTCCAGCCACCAATCATCAGCCTCCACCGCTAACTGATGAGTGCCATACCTGACTTTCTGCTCTTGCGTGCAATCCATCACACGAAAGATCCTCTCCATCTCCTTCATCCAAGTCAAGGCTCCCTCGGGGTCATGCGTTCCCTTAAACACAGGAGGATTCTCCCTCTGGAAAGTCGCTAAACTCTGAGACCATGCATTCTCATCCGTATGCATAGCTTCAGCCATAGCTTGCAATGCAGCAGCAATAGCAGCGTCATTACGTCCAACCATCTCTAAACTTCACAATAACACCAAGAGAAGTAAGCCCAAAGAATAACACAAGAATGGTTAGACCAAACGACACGACACTTGGTCGGACAAGACCAACCCGCTCTGATACCACTAATGTAACACCCCAATTCTACCCAAGCATATAGGTACAAATATCAGAGTATAAAAATTAAATTCATAAAAATAATTAGGGCGTTACACTTAAGTAACCACATTACCAAATATAACATACTCGTAAAAGATGCGTAACACAAATAATCAAAGAGGAAGGATTCTCATAAACACTTGATAGTATTCATACTTATATATATATGCATCGGTAAACAGAATATCCACAACATTCCCCCAAAATACAACGTATGATAAGGTATTCAAAATGCATAATATGAATACATCCAAAGGATCAAATATACATCAAAAGGATCCTATAAGCATCATCTACAAAATAAGTGTTCGATCCCCCCTAGGTGTTACGTATCACGAGCGGACGACACCAAAACGGATGACTACTAAAAGAGCACCTACACTTGCGGATCACCTGCACATTACCCACGAGTAGGTAACATTAAGGCAGAAGGGTGAGAATATAATTCATAATGAAAAGCATGATAAATATAGTAATGCCAACAAGTATCATCAAGAATCATACAACAAAGTAATCCACTAAGTCAACCACAATCAATATATAAGTAATGCGACACATGAATGATAACATAAATTATAAAGACAGACGATGATGAATGAGACTCGACTATGCATATGCATGTGGTACCAAATCCGGAGTAAAACTCCTCCTTGTCATTATGACAAATACACCTGCCGAGCATTATGCTGGGACTTTATTCCACTCAGGAAGCCCGCAGGCTGTCGTCATCGAGCATTTAGCTCCCACTGATGACCTCTTGCCACTCAGGCTAATATACCGTTACCGAGCATTAAGCTCCTACTGGTAACCAATGCCCGCAGGCCATCTGTTAACAGCATTCCGCCATTAACGTATTGAAATGTTATGTTGTGCATACAAACGACTCGATTACATAACAACAACAACAATAATATAACTCGGTCACATATCCACATCACACCAGTTATATTAATCCACACGGATACATCACCAAAATTGCCACTCAGGCGTTCAAACTCACACAGCACATATATACCGTCAAAACATACTCGATTAGCAAATATCATTTCACAAAATACATTTATGAAAAATTCATTCAACCACCAATACACTCCTCTTTATCATAAAGCATACTTAAGGGTTCCCATAATACTTCAAACGGCGCGTAGAAACGACCTACGGTTCAAAAGATACAACAAAACGAAGTTTGGAAAATCTATATTTTGCTCAGTTCGCTTGAGCTCCGCTCAGCGGACCCAGACAGAAAATTATCAGACAAAAATGCAGAAACTCCGCTCAGCGGACCTCCACAGAGATTTTCCTGCAAAAGAACCTCCGCTCAGCGGACCCTAGGCCGCTCAGCGGACCTGCGTAAACCTAGAAAAATCAGTTCTGCAACAGTCCGTCTCAGCTCCCTCTAAACCATTCAAAACCCATTTAAACCTTCATCCCAACACCAATACAACACAAACATGCTATATATACACCTAATCCATGATTAACACATGGTTGAATCATCACATATTACCGTTGACCTATATTTCTTCATAAGCAAGGAAACATGAAGAAATGAAAAACAAACATGATCAATGAAGATATCTATCATCATACTACACATACACACCACAAAATCAAGTTTATAACTTCAAAACTCACAAAACACCCAATCCACCATTGTTGGTCAAACTTAGAAAAGAACAAGAACAAGAACAAAACAAACAAAACTACAAGAATCATACAATCAAGATAAACTAGATTCACCCCCTTACCTTGGTTAGATTCTTGGCTCTAGCTTGGTTTGGATTTCTACAACTCTCTTCTTCTCTTTGTTTTTCTCTTCTTTCTCTTCTCTTCACAAGTTTTCTTTCTTTCTCTCCAAAATATCTCTCTTTCTCTCTATAACTCTTTCTATTTCTCTACTTATCATTTTCACCCTCTTAACTCTCATTAATTCTTATTTTGGCCCAAATGTTACTAAACATTAATTCTAACCAATTAACACCCACAACATAATAATTACACACATGGAAAGTAATAAGTAAAATATTAGCATAATTAATATTTACCGACTGACTCGACTCAAAAACGGTAAAATTTAGGAAAATGTAGCAAACATCACAATTAATCAGAAAAACACATTTACGGGCGTTACAGTAGTACCTTTTAGATACCTCAGAATTCTCTTAACAACAGTTAAGTGAGATTCTCTAGGATCTGATTGGAATCTTGCACATAGACAAACACTGAATAAAATGTCAGGTCTAGAAGCAACAAGATATAGAAGAGATCCAATCATACCTCTGTAGAGCTTCTGATCTACCTTCTTACTTACCTCGTCCTTACCTAGAACACACGTTGGATGCATAGGAGTTTTTGCTTCTTTGCTTTCTGAAAGATTAAACTTCTTCCGAAGTTCTTTCACATACTTGGTCTGATGAACATAAGTTCCTTCAGAAGTTTGATTGATCTGGATCCCAAGGAAATACTTGAGTTCTCCCATCATGCTCATTTCAAACTCAGCCTGCATAGACTTAGCAAACTCCTTTCCAAGTGTAGCATTAGAGGTTCCAAAGATAATATCATCAACATATATTTGGCAAATTAAAATATCCTTTTTAAAGGTTTTACAAAAGAGAGTTGTATCCACTTGTCCTCTAGTGAAACCATTATCCAGAAGGAAAGAACTTAATCTTTCATACCAAACTCTAGGAGCTTGCTTAAGGCCATATAATGATTTCTTTAATTTGAAAACATGTTCTGGAGACTTAGAGTCTTCAAAACCAGGAGGTTGGTGGACATATACTTCCTCATCTATATAACCATTTAAGAAGGCACTCTTAACATCCATCTGATACAAAGTGATGTTATGTTGAGTGGTAAAAGAAATTAATAAGCGAATAGATTCTAACCTGGCCACTGGTGCAAAGGTTTCAGTATAGTCAATACCTTCTTACTGACTATAGCCCTGAGCAACCAGTCTGGCTTTGTTTCTTACGACTTCTCCTTTTTCGCTTAGCTTGTTTCTGAAGACCCACTTAGTTCCAATGATGTTAAATCCTTTTGGTCTTGGAACAAGATCCCAAACATCATTCCTTGTAAACTTATTTAGTTCTTTTTGCATGGCAATTATCCAGTCAGCATCCTCCAGAGCTTGATCAACAGAAGTTGGCTCAATAAGAGATACTAGACCAAATTGACATTCTGCATTGTTCTTAAGGAATGCTCTTGTTCTGATAGGATCTTCTTTCTTCCTAATGATAACATCTTCTAATTGAGCAGAGTTGAGTTTGGAAGATCTTCTGATAGTTGGCTTTTCAGAAATTCTGAGATTCTCTAATGAAGCAGCAACTTGATCTTCTGATACTTTGCTTCTTGGTTCTTCAGAGTTTGAGTTAGAGATTTCAATATCTGCAAAATTCTCAAACTGCTTTGGCTTTTTAAGACCAAGCTTATCATCAAATCTGATATTAATTGATTCTTCAACAATCAATGTTTCAGTATTGTATACTCTGTAGCCTTTAGAGCGTTCAGAATATCCAAGAAGGAAACACTTATGTGCCTTAGAATCAAACTTATGGAGATGATCTTTAGTGTTCAGTATATAACATACACATCCAAATGGATGGAAATGAGAAAGTTGGGCTTTCTGTTCTTCCACAATTCATAAGGAGTCTTATTAAGAATAGGTCTTATAGAGATTCTATTTTGAATATAACATGCAGTGTTGATTGCTTCTGCCCAGAAATGCTTAGCCATATTGGTTTCATTGATCATGGTTCTGGCCATTTCTTGTAAAGTCCAATTCTTTCGCTCTACAACTCCATTTTGCTGTGGAGTTCTAGGATAAGAGAAATCATGGGCAATTCCATTTTCTTTGAAATAAATCTCAAAGAATCTGTTCTCAAATTCACCACCATGATCACTGAGTGCAGAAGTCAAAGAACATTGTATGAGACTCATCCTTGTGTTTCAAGAACTTTACCCACGTCCATCTGCTATAGTCGTCTACGATGGCTAATCCATATTTCTTCCCTCTGATTGATGCAGTTTTGACTGGGCCAAAAAGATCAATGTGCAGAAGTTCTAGCGGCCTAGAGGAAGAGACAACATTCTTAGATTTGAATGCAGGTTTGGGAAACTTCCCTTTCTGACATGCTTCGCAAAGAGCATCTGATTTGTATTTCAGATTAGGAAGTCCTCTGACCAGATTAAGTTTGTTAATCTGAGAAATCTTTCTCAAACTAGCATGGCCTAATCTTTTGTGCCAGACCCATTGCTCTTCACTAACAGACATAAGACAAGTAACCTTTTGATTCTTAAGATCTTGAAGATCAATCTTGTAAATGTTGTTCTTTCTCTTGCCTATAAATAGGATTGAGCCATCCTTCAGACTAATAGCTTTACAAGACTTTTGATTAAAGATTATGTCATAACCATTGTCACTTAATTGACTTATGGAAAACAAGTTTTGAGCTAATCCATCTACTAGTAGAACATTAGTTATGGAAGGAGAGTTACCAATGCTTATGGTTCCAGAGCCAATGATCTTTCCCTTCTGATTCCCTCCAAACTTAACTTCTCCAGCAGATTTAAGCACCAGGTCTTGGAACATAGACCTTTTTCCCGTCATGTGCCGCGAGCACCCAGAGTCCAGGTACCATGACATGTTTTCCTTTGTCTTCTTTGCAGCCAAGGATATCTGCAACGGGAATAATATTTTCCTTAGGTACCCATAATTTCTTGGGTCCTTTCTTGTTAGTTCTCCTCAAGTTGTGATTGAACTTGGGTTTAGCATAATAATTAACAGGAGGTACAACATGATATTCCTTAGTTTGAGCAACATGATATTTTCTATTTTGTGTCACATGTTTCTTAGTGTGTGTAATGTGAAAAATCTTAGCATGTGATGTGAGCCTAACATCATGGCAGTGGCCATACTTAAATTGATCATACAAGGGCTTGTATGTGATTTTCATATCATCCACAGATTCAAGTTTGTATGGGGTTTCACCCTCATAGCCTATGCCAACTCTCTTGTTTCCACTAACTGCATATATCATAGAGGCAAGTTGACTTCTTCCAATACCTCTAGATAAAAACTTCCTGAAACTCAAGTCATATTCCTTAAGAATATTGTTCATGCTTGGAATAGACTTTTCTGAACTAGAAGATGATTCAACATCTTTGGATAATTTTAAAACTTTTTCCTTAAGTTCAGAATTTTCTAATTCAAGCTTCTTAGTTTCAGATGCAAAACGGTGAATATGTGAGACATTTGTTGTTTTGATTTGAGCAAGCAATTAGGAGGTCTATCCTATATTTATAAGGTCTTTTCCTATTTCCTTTAGAAAATTCTCCTTTTATCAGATGTAAACAAAAGTTCGATTTTTGCATTTTAAACAGTAGAATTTGATTTTGATTTCTGAAAAGAGTAAAAGAGGGATTACCCTAAGAGGTGCAAGTGTGATTGTGTTCTGATTCAGATATTTTATCTTTGAAGTTAGTGACCTAACGCTTCAATTTTTTTATCTTTGACATACACGCAGTTTTATATGTACATAAATTAAAATGCAGAAATGTAAAATGCGGAAAATAAATCTACGCTATTACATCGATTGTGCGGGAAATGTAAACTACGCTATTTACATGATTTTGACAACCTATACACTTATCTAGGAATTTTAAATTGCAATAAGATAAAGAAATATTTTTGGATTTTTTGTATGGTTGATTTTAATTAGAATTAATGCATGATTAATTTAATTAAAATGAGGAAAAGGTAGAAATAAAATTTAAACCTAAAAATTAAGTTTGAAATATGTTCAAAATACTTGTCAATTAATTTTAAAATAAAACTAATTTTTTTGATTTTTTTTTTTAAATTGATTTTGAAATTATTAAGTTAGATAATCATATAATTATACAAATAATTACACAAATAATTGAAACTTAAAGAGAAAATTATCCTAAATATGTACAAAATTAGTCTATAATATATAAACTAAATTTAATATAAAGAATAATTTTTTTATGATTTTTTGATTGGTTGAAATAATTAAAAAGCAAATATATAAATATATACTAATTAATTATACAAAATATTTTAATTATTAAGAAAACTAAAATATTTTTATATAAAAAAATAATAGATTATTTTAGAAACCTAAAAATATTTTTGTTATATTTTTTTGATTTTTAAAACTATTTTAAATTAATTTTGTAAAGAAAATAAAATAAAATAGAAAATATAAAAAGACATGATTATGTGTGGCAATTAGTGAAGGTCTATGATAAGGATGCGTGTTTTGATGCGTTGGATTGAGGATTAATGAGATTAGATGGCTCAGATATTGAGGCACACGGTAAAAGTGAAACCTGCAAAGCACTGAATCAGAGAATTTTAAAAAATAAAACGCGCGCGCTAGCCACTCAGATGAGGACACCTCATCATCTTCAACCTCTCGTCACCACTTTTAACAGCGCTCTTGTATAAACAACACTGTTATCAGTGAACCTTAAACCTGGAAAATAACAAATAGGGGTTAGACACAAAAGAAATTTGGCGCGAGGTCATGGTTTGATTCGTCTAGTTCATACAAATTCAAAGGTACCACTTAGAACCTGTAATTTTGCCTAATTCAAGAAACCCTATTTTTGAGATCATGAACCCTAAAATGGTGGCTTCGTGAATACTCAACCAAACCTTAATTAAATGTCCAGAAACGATCAGGACATCAAACCAAGTTCAAATATATGACTACATCATGCTGAATATGCGTGTATGATGGTATTTTTGGAAGTTTCAGTTTGGACAAACCGTGAGCTCTAGTGGATGATTCTGAGTGTTTCAAGGCTTGCAATCAATATGGATAGATTCAGTGATGTTCAAGGATTGTGTTTGAGTGTTTATTTTGTATTGAAAATGGTTTAAACTCAGAATTCGAATTTTGAATTTCTTTGAAAATTTCAAGTGATTACAAGTATGATCTAAGCATAGCTTTGGTTCTGATCTTGTCTCTCTCATTGATGAAGTGTTGCACTTCATTTATAGGCAAGGAAGCACTTAGAAACTAAGCTAAGAAGCAATAAGTGCTTTGTTGAATTTTTGAATATTATAACATATGTATCTTTGAATTCAAGCAACCATGGCTTGATTTTTCCACTCTCTTCTGCTGTACTATCCTCTTGTGGCAGAGTTTAATGCTCCTTGATGGCCTGTATTCATATCAACTCCGTTGATAGAAAAATCTGGGATGTCATCGTCAATGGTCCTATGGCTATCACCATAACCAACGATGTTGGCGTTACCAGACCTAAATCTCAAGCACAATAGGATGAAAAAGATGAAAAGAATTACGCGTATGATTGGAAAGCTAGAAACATGATTATAGCTTCCTTAGGGGTCGATGAGTACTTTCGCGTATCACATTGCCAAACGGCTAAGGCAATGTGGAATGCATTACAAGTCGCCCATGAAGGAACTAATGATGTTAAGCTAGCTAGAATCAATACTTTGACGCAAGAGTTTGATCTCTTTCACATGAAGCAAGGTGAAATCATTGCGGAAATGCGAAAGAGATTTTCTCATATTATTAATCGTTTGCACACTTTAGGACACATTACTCCCAATGTTGTTGCTACTAATAAAGTTTTGAGATGTCTGAGTAGGGAATGGCAACCTAAAGTCACAGCAATCAAATAAGCCAACGATTTCTCTACATTGGATCTCACGGCTCTATTTGGAAAGCTTGAAGAACATGAGCAATATCTCATAAACCTAAACAAGCACGAAAAGAAAGAAAAGAAAGAGAAGTCAAAGGACACCAAAAAGAAGTCTATTGCTTTAAAGGCTTCAAGTTCAAAGTCATCCACCAAAGATGCGTGTGATAATGAATCTAGTGACGAAGATGATAGTCCGGATGAAGACATGGGTTTGTTCGTGAGAAGATATAATAAGTATCTTCGAAAGAATGAAATTAAACACTCGGATAACAATCTAGTCGACAACGGAAGGTTCTCACCCCCTCCGACATAGTTCTCCGACGATGCCCCCTGGGCGAAAGGGGCCACCATTCTCTTTCTTTCTTCAATCGTTCCGATCAGGACAAGTGGGTTGGTTTCGTCCTTCTATCTACGCAATTCTCTGTCTTCGTTCGTGATCATGTTGGGCGAAAGGTAGTTAGTTGTAGAGGAGCGGCTGTGAAACGGCGATTCCCCCCTTTCCATTGAAGTAGGGGGGGCCTCCTTCCCCACCATTCCGGCCTATTATTTATAGGGATTTTACCGATGCTGAAGGTAGCTTGCTTACCAAGCCACCCACTTGATAAGCTAGTCGCCAGAAAGAAGCGGCGAGGACGCGAAGCTTCCCTCCCCCCTGTAGTCGAAGTACTCGGCGCTACTTTGATTCAAAAGGTAACCGACGGTTCCCGACTTTCTCCGGTTTCCGCAACCGTAATCATTTGTCACTCCATCCATAAACCTTTTTTCAATAGCGGTACGCTCTAAAAAAAGTAAAGGATAAGCTTGCATTCTAGAAGCGGTAGCTTCCCGCCTCCTTAATTTCTACTGCCTTGCCTCCTTCGGTGATAAAAATTCCCTTCCCTTTTCTAAAATGCCCGATTGGTCTGCCTCAGCAAATGTACAAAGTGGACCGCTGTTTGGCTGACCCTCTTCTTCCCATTCGGGTTGGGTTGACCCAGAAGTCAAGTAAGAAGGAATGGAACCACTGGAGAGTCGTCCGCAGTTCACACTTGGGCAAAGACGACTGACTTTGTTTGGAAGCGGAACACGAACCGATTTCCGCTATTCCGGGTTCTTATTGAGCGTAGCGAAATCAAGGTTGTTTATTATAAAGTCAGCGAAGTTTCTATGGTGTTCTACCTTTGCGTAGTATCGGTCCACAGTGGAAGGCTCCGTACCGACGCCTCACTACTACTTAATTAATGGCTAAGCTATTTCATAACCTGAGCTTTCCTTAACCAGCTGACCTTACTTCGTAACCTTAACGTACTTTCTTTCTTACTATATCATAGGCCTTCGCCACTTCAAATGGGCGCTTCGCCCTTTCTTTTTTTTTATTAGAAAAAAACGGGGCCTTACTTATTCAGTTCAGGGAGGATGAAAGACAAAGAAAGGGATCAGGGGGCTTCTTGATCGGAGAAAGGGAAGGGACTTTTTGGACCTAACTGAGAAGGAGACAGAAAGGGATCACCTGACCTTATCTTGAGTGAGAGAGGCAAGTCGCAAGGCAAAAAGCTTAGTCGTTTTCAAGTCTGAGGGTGCGGGATTTCTATGTCATTCAGTGCCTAAAGTCAGTAAGTCAAAGAGTACGAATACCTGCTCTAGTACTAATACCAGTACCAGCAGCATGGCATTCAGTAAACAAACAACTCTCCCAAAATAGACTAGCAGCGGCAAGATAGTCAGTCTCTTCCCCCTGCTTCATTCATAAGTAAGATCGCTTTCTCCGCTCCGGGACTTTCCCTTAAATCAGTTAACTGGGTATGAGAAGGCCTCCCCTCTAGTCTATAGTAGCCCTTCTTCCTCCAACCCTGAGTTCCAGTGAGACCAGCCGAGCCAAGCGAGTCCAATAACAGCATCGTCAATAGCAGAGGATATCCCTCCAACAGCTTAATTTTAGGATGGCACTTGCACTTGGGTTGGGAGCTTTCCCTTCTCTATGGCTAATTCCTCGCTGGCCGATCGCCTTTCACCTGGTTCTATAAAGAAATAAATTTCCCGGTGTGAGCTTCTAATTCTGACAACAGCTAAATCTAGGGCACTGCATAAGGAATAAGGAGGAGATTCCCTGGTATGAATTCAATTGATTGGGCATTTCTCTTGGAGCGATGATTCTTGGCCACTTCCTATTAAGATAAGGTTTCCCATCCGAAGTCTTTGCTGCTGTTAAAGGATTTGTTTCGCTACGCCCCTCTTCCTGAGGCCTTAGCTTCGTGATTAGGAAGCTTCTTTGTGAAAATCCTCATATCCTTTCTTCCGGATGAACGAATCAGACTGAACCACTGTAGAATTTTCAGCTGCTGGCAAGGAGCTACTCTTTCCCTCCACTCCGGGCTGGCAAGCTTATATCTCTCGATAGCTGCATCGGATCTTTCCTGAAAGCTGGGCAAGGTGCGAAGCGAACTCATATCGTCGTATACCCAGGGTGCGTAAGCCTTCTGATCCTACTTTGTCGTTTAGATTATGCCAAAAAGACGGGGAAAATGATCAACTGTCACATTTTTATGCCAGTTTAGGTAGGGCTAAAATGAACTTTAATCCAAAAAGACCGAGAAAACGCTCAACTGGCAGGATTGAACTGTCACTAAAGAGGGAAAAGTGATTGCTTCAAATTTTCCCGATAAAATGGCACATTCACATTGAAGATAATCGGCTGGCTGTGGGCTTGAAGGAAGAGAAGAATTCAAGGATAGCTTTGGTAACTATTTTCCCCACAATGCTCCAGCTGGATTGAAATAATTCAGCAGTAAAACCGTCAGGTCCTTGTGCCTTATTTGCCTTTAGAAAGATTGTCTTCTTAACATCATCAGCCGTCATAAGAGCCACCAGTGCAGATCCTTGCTCATCAGTGATAAAATGGCTTAGCAATGATCTGATCTCTTCAGTGTCACCACCTCAACCATTGCTATCTGCAGTTCCAAGGAAATTCTTGAAATGCTGCAAGAATTCCTTTTTAATCAAAGCAGGTTCCTCAATCTCCTGTAGCAGAGGTGATAGATAGAATTCTGCTCTTAGCAGCTTTGGCTTTGACAACTCTGTGAAAATAGCTAGTGTTTTGATCACCAGCTTCAAGCCTGTTTACTCGGGATTTATGTTTCATAAACTGCTCCTCAGGCAGGACACTTGCTTTCTTTCTTTTAATGGTTTACCCACAGACCAGAGGGTTAAGGCTCTCACCTTCTTTTCAAATCAAAGAAAGAAGAGCCCGGACCTTTCCCACCTCCCTCAGTTTTTAGTATTAATTTATTTTATCCTTTTTATTTTAAGCGTACTTAACCTGAACCCTGTCTATGAGTAAAGCAATCTTTGGAATCTTTCCTAATCCGCTTTCTCTTTTTCTTATGCCTTGGGAGCCCAGTCTTTAGGAGAAGCAGCTGCTCACTCGTGACTAAGGAATGAATGCCTGGTTATGTCAAACTATCCTCAATCTCTTTCCCCTATCGGAGTTGGAGATAGGTACACGCGTAATAAAAGAAAGCTTTGACAGATCCATTGATCACGTTAAGTGCACATAGCCCCTCTCGGTTGGTCGCTTTTCGCCCTACCTCTTTCGCTAAGACCCTTGTCCTGTCCCTAGATATAGCACGTTTAGGAACCTATCCTAGAGATTGTGTGCCAAGAGTGGGACATTTCTCTTAATAGTAAAGGCGTAAAGGCTCAACTAGAGATCTTCTTTCGGTTCTTCCTTTTCTAACCTGAGAGACCCACTACTCCGTTTTTTCCATTCGCTACTTTTTGTAATTGCTGAAATTGGTGGAAATGGATCCTATCTATTTAGCGTGATTCTTCTCTAAAGGAACCCTCGGGCGAAAAAAATAAGAATTCTTCTTCTATCTTTCTTTGTCTCCTCGGTTCCTGGGTGAGTAGAAAGGGGTCGATGAAAGGCCATTCTATCTACGAGTCTATCGGAGAGCCAGTCGGTACGTCGTTACGGATTCATAGCGAAGCCCTTTCTCATTTCAGCCATTGGTGATTGCCCATCTACATCAATAAGAATGAGGCATGACTTCTTTTCCAGTAGCTATGCCTGAACTGAACCTCGTACAAGACTTTCTTTCCGGCCTTACGCTTCCCAGTCTCAGGAAAAGAATAGCTCTTTCGGTCAAAGTCGATAAGGATCAAAGTCCAATAGCTAGGGTGGGATTGTCCTCTGTTCTCAACTCGGGAAGGAAATAAAGAAGCATGGATTCACCTATTCCAGAAAAAAATAAATATGCTTTAGGTTTAGCTTTCGAAAAAGACAAGGCCTTACAACAGCTCATTCCCGGAATAAAAAGAAGAGGATTCTAAGCCCGCCTAGAGTATAGCTTCCAGCTCGGCTAAGCAAGGACTCCATCCTAAGTAAAGCAGTCTGAAAGAAAGATGCCACTTGCACTATATATATAATGCATTTTCCTGGTACACCAAGCCTAAGCAGCTCAGCCGTTGAAGCGACCTCTAAGCCAAAGAGAGAGTCTATGGCGCTACCCCTACTGTCAGGGAGAGGGTCTTTGTCCTCGAGGGAAGGAAGCGTAAGCCAAGCCAGCTTAACTAATGACTGGTCATTGTTACCGAGTTCGTTCCAACGACTACGACCGAGCCTTTTTTCTTTTCATCCTTAGCGCCTCGGTCTAGAGAACTCCAATATTTACGGATAGGGACTTAAAATTCTTAATTAGCCTTGTCTTGACTAGCCTAGTAGCTCTGGTTGCTGAACTATTGATGAAGGCTTGTCGTAGATCAGCTTTTATTGACTACCGGAGATGGCTTTATTGCCATTTCTTTCTTCGCCGACCCGCCTCCCGCTTAGAGCATGAAAGGGGAGAAGGAATAAGTCTTACCTGAGTAAGCCTTAGGCCTTAGGGGAGTCACCTTCCGATCCGGATTCAATGATTAAGGAGTTTGAGTGAACACCCGGTGAAATGGATTTAGGAAAGCACGTGCCATCCTTGGTTCTTGCTCCAGTTGTCGGACTAGGAGCAGCTATATCATCCGCAGCAGATCTTATAGAGGAAGAAGTGATGCTTTTGGACGTCTTTCACGAAGGCTATAAGCATCGATCTTGCCTTGGTGTTGACCCGAGGGAGAAGCCCTTTACTTCTTCTTTTGCGGCAGGAGCGCTGTCTTAACTTAATTTATTCAAAAACCCTTCTTGCTAGACTTTCCATATTGCTAATCTCGAGCAAAGAAAAGAGTTTTCTTCAATCAGAGAGTTGGCTTAGTAGGAAGAAGCGGGTTAGATAATAGAGACTGATCTAAAGGCGAATCTGCCAAACTTAAAAGAAAGAGCCCACTGCAAATCCTCTATCTAGTTTAGATTACACAGTTGGTCAACAGACTTTAAAATATGAACCCGAAGTGGATGCCCCGGATCTTTAATTCTTTGACAAAGAGTCAGCTTCCTTCTTAGTAGATGGACGAGGGCGGCACTGCCATACATAGTCACCCATAGGACTTTATTCACATAGTCTATGATCCGGCAAGTCGAACCTGGCGAAGTATACTCTCCCTAGAAGCTGATGTTGGTTGTTGGCTAGGTATACCCGGATTCGGTTTACCCATGGAACTTGTGATTCCCTTGCGATCTTGTCTTCCTACTATAGAAAGAAGGATCAGCGCACGGATCAGGCTTTCGCGGAAATAGGCGAATGCTATGCCTAAAGTAAAGGTAAGTCAAGGCCCGGGCATTCTTCCAATGCAATACCTTCTTCCTTTACTGCTTGACTTTGTTTGCCTATCCACTGTTTGTTAAGGGCATACCCCCAGGTGCTATTGACTCAGCTCTTGGGGATATCATAGGAAAGAATGAAGCGAGGGACGAAAGCATCTTAGTGAAAGGATAGGATAGCCAAAGCATTCATATTCTATGCTTAAGTAAAGTCCTCACTGCCACGCCATTCACTTCTTTCTACGCTAAAAGATCACAGGCTTGTTAGCGATGTGGAGTCAGATTCCTACTGACCCCTTGCTTGAACCTAAAGTATACTTAACTGAGCAAGCTAGGCAGAAATCACAGTCGTAAATAGACAAGACTGTCCTACCTTCTAGTCAGACGGAAGATAAAGTAAATCCCTACCCTAATACACAGCTTCAAACCGGGCGTAGGTTCGCTGGAAAGTGAGTCTTCATCGAGTAATTTGATTAGCATCCCGCCTTTCCTGGAACTTATTCACTCGGAGTGGAATCGAACCACGAAGGATTTTCAGTCCTTTGCTCTAACCAGCTGAGCTCCAGCTCCCCGAAAACAAGGTTCAACTCTTTGTTGAGGCCACTTGTGTAGGAAAGCCCTTGATCGAATGGCGGGGTCTGCTGAAGAGCGACCCACGTCTTCCTCGTCATACAGCACAGAAGTCTGACTTCCACCTCAAATGCAGCTTCTTATTGACAAATTGCAACCGGAGTTTGCCATGACTGATCCTAGTTTTCGAAAGAAGATCGAGAAAAGAAGCCAAGACCCTTCTACCGTACCGAATTACGCTTTCACCAGGAGCGTAGCGAAAAACAAACAGTAAGATTTTGGTCCGGCTTACTCTCTATACTTAACATATCTTGCTTCCCTATCACCATCTCTTCGGAATGGCACTGAATTCGTACTCCCCAGGCTCCGCACTCACGATACCCCCACAATCTAGTATAAATAGTGGCCGTTCACGTCAGGAAGGAAAATAAGAAAGAGGGAGGACGGATCCCAAGGGTAACTTAAAAAGCAAACATGCTTACCATGCTCATCAAGACTCTCAGCAAAGACTCCAATCGAGTGACTGGAAGTGGATTTGCCCAAACTACTCCTAGAGTGAACGACTTCCTCTGGCTTTGTGCCCATGATCGTCTAGCCCTTCTCCACACTCGGCACATTAGTCAGGGATCCTGTTGGTGCCAAGGAATCAATGAAAGCACCGACCATGTCCTCATAACCTGCCCTAAAGCTACTAAATTATGGCCTCCCCTCTGATCTGAACAAGCCTAACCATGGACTTCGTGAGTGGCTCAAGAATGGAATCCAATAAAATCTCACTTCTGCCCATGCTAATCTTCCTTGGGCATTCTATTTCCCCTTGCGTGCTGGACACTCTTGTCCGAAACAAAGAAGCCCTGGACCCAAACAAAAAAAAGGCTTTGTTGGCAATCCTTATTATATAAAGAAATTAAAGTCTTCAATTTATACTTTATATTTATTTAGAATAAGCAAAGCAGGACTTATTCTTTCTTATCTAGTTACAGCTGATAGGGAAAGCTCTTGTACTCTATAAAGCAAAGCTAGTCTCATAAGACTAGCTAAAATAAAATATTCCATATGCCAAAGCTTGGAGTGGGAGTTCGGTTCGATCCCTCCTGGAAACTTTCTTTACTTCACAAGAGTCCTCCTCGGATCAGAGAACTGGCTTGACACAGCCAAAGAAAAGAGGATAGTTCGATCCCAGATTGAACCGAAGCCTACTTCCTTTTTCTCGGGATCTTTCTCTTTCTTTCGGGAAAGGGAACAGCACCCTACTATGAATAACAGCAGTTCCTAGCCTGGGCATCATATCATCACTTTTATATACGCTATTTATTAATTAGTCATAACACCACAATCCAACAGACCTTCCCCACTAGACTGGAGTAGCGAGAAGAGAAGCCTACCTAGGACAGAAAAAGCACAAAGTCAAAGACAGAAGAAAGGGGCCGAGGAAGAACCTGAGATCATGTCGTAGGGATCAGAGATCCTGACTGAGGTTAGTCAATCAGTGGCAGCTCAACCATAATCAGAGGAACGAGCCACTATCGATTAGACAAGAACTGGCCTTTCTTTTTGTTAAAGAAATAAGACAGCCGGCGCAAAAGCTACAATACAGGAATCATAGAAGCTCAAGCCCTCAACTCGACCTGAGAAAACAGCTGCGGTTAGGCAAGGAAGGGCTGTCATAGCATCGATGAGTTCGCGCCTTCTATTCGAGTAGAGATCCCCACCCAGGTCTGTCTGTGGGAGAAGAAGGGCTGAAGCAAGGAGTGGAGTTTTCTCCCCATCTCGCCCAACACCATAAACTATAGATTCTCCAAGAACTTGGCTGGGCTTTCACTTCTAGCGTGGAAGAAAGGGCAACGAGTTCTACTGCTTACCCAACTTTGTGACATAGCGATAGCGGATAAAGGAAGTATAAGAGTTCCACCGCCCTTACTTAAGGGTCAGGCAGAAGAGCAGCCTTTAGGCAGACTATAGTATACCACCAGATGGAATAGCTGCGGCAAAGAGAAGAGGGCGGAAAGAAGAAGAGCTCAAGGCCGCCACAACATTAGATTCGCTACCTCTCTCTGATTAGCGATAGGGGCTGTCAGCCAACAAAGCGATGGGAGCGAGACGGCCAGAAGCGGAGGATCAATCGACTGGAATAGCCCTTAACTCCTCACGCAACGCGCACTCTAATGATTCATTAAATGGATCACGGAATAAGACGTATCCGAGATTAATTCTTTTTTCATTATATGAGTGGAAAGACAGGGAGAAAAGCATTGATAGTTTTCCAGTTCCACCGCTTGCCTTAATTTAATATAATAAGCCCGAGGGGACAAGAGAAGAGCAATAAAAGGCCCAGCCTTGATTGTTGTAGCTTCAAGCCACTCAAGCAGAGAGAAAGCCCTTGTTCAAGCTTGGAGCAAAGACCAATGGAAAAGGTGAAGGATCTCCGCAGCTAAACCATCGACAGGTTCTCATATAATGGGCTAGCGTCCGGTTTAATACAATTAAAAAGGGGAAGAAGCGGATCGGGATTTGGAAGATCAACCACGAGCTCTATTGATTCTCCAATCCACTGGGCAAAGACATACCCGGCATACTCAGACTAAGATGTTCAGCATATCCGAATTCTTATCTATAGTCACGAATTTTTCGATTCCTGAATCTGAAACTCTCGTCATCGAATCTGTCAGTTAGGGATCGAGTCATTCTTGATCACTAGTTCTCTCTTGATCTCTGATTCTGAGGTCATGTCAAGGTTGTTTTTTCTGAGAGTCTTCGGTTGGCTGTCCGGGGACCGGCTTCGCGAGACCATTTCGATCCACACTGGAGAAGTCCTCTCTCGGGCTAGGCTCTATTGGGCGGAGGTTATCCTTTCTTTACTAGAGGAGCCGGAAAGGAAGAGGCACCAATTTAGGTGCTTGCTTCCCCTGCACCTAGAGGATCTAACACTGATGGTGACTATAGATCTGGAAGTTACTTAGATGCTGGTTATAAAAGCTACTCAATCTGTTACTTGGGACTAAAAACCAGCTCCTGCCTTTCTTTGCTTCTAATGATAGAAAGGAGGGGAGGGAAGGATGCGCGCCAGACAGAGGGAAAGCCCGTAGCTTCACGGGGCTTTTCTTTACTAAACATACGCAACTAAGTCTACTAAATAGACTCCTGCCTTTTCCTCTACCAGATTTTCGGTTCCGTTCCGTCAGGTGCTTTAATAGCTCGATCTGGAACCAACCTATGGTACTGTCTATGCCCATCATGCTATTAGGTTAACAACCGGCTATGGAGCTTGTTATGTTCCTGCCCCTTTCGGACAAGATTGCCTAGATTGATCAGATTCTCTTCCTATCTATTCATAAGACAAGATCCATCAAGGAATCCAGCGGCAGGGTACTTGATTCCGATATCTCCCCCCGAGGGTGAGGTAGACTTCCCTATCCTTAAGGAGAAAATAAGATCTCTTGCTTTGCCCACAAGCCCTACTAGCTTAGCAAGTCTGGTCGCAGGTGTGTTGTTCGTTCTAGCGATAGGCTCCAAGCGCGATTCTGATTCTAAATTAGGTTTTATGTTCTGCAATGAATCTGTTCTAAAGAAAGACCTGCCTATAAGAGGGGCTGGTTCACGGTAATGAATGGTGGTATCGGTCGGGGCAAGCACTCGTTCCCGCAGCCCTTGTTGCAGCTGATAGACTCAAAAGTAAGGGCACGAAAAGCTGTCTTAAACAAAAAACCTTCTCGCGGGAAGCCCCCACAAAAAAAAGGGGGACAAGATTCATCGATTAGGTGGCAGCAAGGTTTGTGACTCTTTGATCTATCGGAATTGCTATCCATCAGAGAGAGAGAAAGGAATTTGTCTGGAGGACGGCTAAGGCTGTTGTCAAGAAGGTTATGCCTGCCAGTCTCTCTCTTCTAAGGCCTCTATGCCTGTTCTCGAATCCGCTCTTATCTTATCCGCTGCTTGAGAATAGGCTTTGAGGAAGGGTACCACATATCCCTCTTAGTAAACCCTAAGATAAGGACAGAGAAGAGGTAATCCTAATAGTAAACTATTAGCGTCCCCGCTATCAGTCCAGTACCATTAGTTCTCCAAAGGTCAAAGGCTAGCCTTCTAAGAACCTTTCACTCTTGCCTGTTGATTGATATTCCTATCCTTCATTACCGGGGAGAACGAAACTTATTAGCATGGAACATATGCCATGATCCATAAGCCTCCAAGCCTCATTCAAACGAAGGATCCTAACTCAAAGATCAGATCATCTTGTGGAACTGCCGATTGCTTCTTTTTTTTATTAAGAAGAGCTCAGTCATTTAGGATCAACAACACGTTATGAGGCCAGGCCGCACTTAACTAAGCCCACCAATTAGATGTTCAGTTCAAAGCCTAACTACCACAATAATGCAAGGCGGGAGAGAAGCCGGATGCGTATCATAGAAGGACTTATTTATTGGTCTATCTAATAGCCGTACAGTCGCTACTAATACTAAGACAGGGATGACAGGATTAGTCTTGAAGTCTTGATCTCTCTAAAAAGGGCTCTCTAAATCCCTAGAGATTGTTAACTTCTCTATATGAAAAAAAATCCTAAAGAAAGATCTAATACCAATTTTGGAAAAAATTCGTGGATCGACTAAGGAAGGCTATGAAGCTATCGATTCAATGAAAGAAAGAATAGTGGTGCTCAAACAGCACAGTACAATCACGGAGTTGTAACTACAATGGCTGCCCATGTACTGGTATCCTTTATGCGTTTTTCTCAATAGGTAGAAGCATAGCGCTGTCCAAATTGATAGCAAAAGATCAAACTTCAAGCTAGGCGTAGGCCGAGCATTCCTTCTTTACTTTAGAGTTTCCTTTTTTCATGCCTTAGCAGAAGAGAGGAGGCTGTCAGAGCCTACTGATCTGTTAGCGGATAAAAGAGCAGATTCGATTCTACGCTCGGAACCTTGGTCCAGCAATCTACTAAAGCGCTTGGATCGGAGATCGCATGACCAGATCCTATTCCATACCAAGCTTGGAAAGCTGTGCTTCGGTGCGGCTTTGTATACAGGGAGGAAGCCTTGAACTGTGCAAACGCAGAACAACCTCCAAACCGGATAAGATCTCAAGAGCTTACTACTCCATCCTAGGGCATGTTTACTTTTTCGGTTACAAAGACTCGTGTTAGTCAAAGCTACTAGAAAGCTTGAGCCTCAAAATCAAGCATGACCTTCGTAAAGGTCCAGTATAACTCGTATTCGTGATTTACTAACTTCGGCGCCCTAGCTAAGGAGACACGACCTCGGACTTGAACAAAGGGGAATCAGACTCTCTAAAAATGATAAGATTATCTTCTATGAGAAATTACTTACAGCGATCCTGCATCTCCGCCTAGTTACTTCGCTCCGCCCCTTGATGACAAAGTAAACATAGCCGAAAGGCCCTTTTTTTCCTATCGCTTTGCTAGACTCCTCTACACCTATCTTATGAAATCCGTGCCGTTAAATTTCCTTTTTCCCTCCCTCCTGTCTCACCGCAACCTGTCGCCTAAAACAGGAGAATCGAAGGAAAGCAAGTTTAGGCTTCAAGTCAACTACATCTCAAAGCCTCGAAGGTTATAAGAAAGCAAGCTAGGCCCCTCATTCAATTTAGCTACTAAAGTCTTCTATCCACTACGTCCCTCAACCTAGCGTATGAAAGACAAAGAGCCTTAACAGTTGACTACCAAAGCCCCCTCTAAAAATAAAAATGCGGCACCCCATTCCCGAGCCCAATGGTTAATAGAAAGGGCTTGCTTGAGTGTATGAACGCCTAGAAAGCTATGGCTTGGTCCCCTATTGCGGATTAAAAAAGCTTTCTATCTCGGCCATAACTAACTGGTAATCAGTAATCAGGAGTTTCAGGAAACATCTAGGATTACCTACCCATTACACCAAACTGCAAATAATCAAGTGTCCTGAAATGCATGTCAGGCTAAAAATAAAAATAAGAAGAAGTCAGAGTACCTACCATCAATCTCCGTAGCTAGATCGGAGATGCAAGAACATAGATTGGAATAGACAGATTGAGATGTGCTCCTTCGTAGCGAGATTCCCATAGATGTGACTTTCCCCTTACGTAGTAGAATGGAAGTGACGAAGCATCTATTGAACTACCATTTATGGAAGAGTAGCAACAAGATTGGAAGCTCTTTCCCTTGGGTGTGCATTCATATGGCAGTCAAAAGTAGCCTTATTTACAGCCTTTTTTACTCCATAGGAAGCGAGAGAAGCAATAGAAAAGGAATCCAAGTCAATAGAAGTAGTAGGCCCATGCCAAATGAGTAGGCTGATAGCCTGGGAATCTAAGTCACTAGACCAGATGGAATCGTTGCCTGGCTTTGACTCTTCCTAAGGCAGTTCGTGAAGCAATTAGCGGAAAGGACAGACTGGCTTGATGCCTTTGCAGATGTCTATGACTCTGGAATCAGTCTCGAATCCGATTTCCGACGAAAAGGCTTATGGCCCGAAACTGGCATCTGAATTGGATTCATTTTCATTTCCCAGTGGCTGGGCACCTGCCCATGCTCATCTTTTGGGCATTCTCTTTCCCCTATCATCCTTTGACCCACTCAAACTTCATAATGTAGAAAAAAAAAGAAACACTATGTGATAATGGTATCAACTATGATTCTCACTATAGCTCTGACGGAGTCAGTTTCTCAACACGGGATCTCTATACCATTATGAAACAAAGAGAAAGCATTATCTATCAGGTCAAGGGACTTCTTTCCATTGGGCTTCTATTGAATGTAATCAGGCTCATCTCTCCGGTTCGTCCTTGCCGGTTGGTTATAGTTCAGATTCAGTGACCACAGAGTCAGTCTTCGGTTCCATATCAGTGTCTACAGAAAAGGGCAACCGGCTCACATCCTTGCCCGGGACAGTCCTAATTGAAACATAAGAGTGTGTTTGACTTGAGTTTGTTCTTCACTCTCTTCCCATCATTATGGAAGAGTAGTTGCTTTGCTGTATAGCTAAGATTTCGACCCTTCCATTGGGAGTTCTTCCTTCGATTCTTCGTATGTTTTCTCCCTAGCCCTAGCAGCCTTTACGGGGTGCTTTCCGGTTGGGTGAGCTACCCTTTTTCAATGATATATGGATCAAGGCCTCGCTGAGCTAGATCAGCACGAGCTACTAAAGTAAAGATAAATAAGCTCAAAGCCTCCGGGCGTGGGAAGAGGTTGGGAAACCGGCCAGGCAAAAGGCTATCCTGAATCAGATACCATTCTGAGGGGAGGGGAGAGACCCGTAACCAAACAAAGAGGCCTAACTGCAAAGCAAACCAGAAAGAAAGATGTCATCTATGCTCTTGACATCGAGAAAGAGCTTCGTTGTTTGATCTGTCCACTGGGACATCTACAAATTGAATCATCAAAGAAGAAGAACAGGCATTGTCCGCAACCCTTGTTGAAAGAGGAACTGCCTTTACTCGTCAAAGCCAGCATCCCAGATGCCTTCATGACCTATAGACTTGTTATTCTGCTTCTGTGGAATCTTTGTCTTGTTAACCCCTAAGGGGAAGATCACCACTCTATTAGTGGGACTTCTACCGGTTTATTGGATAGAGTGAGTCCTCTGATTCTCTATATCGATCTACTGGGAAAGCATCGATCTAGCCTCCCACTCATTCTGCTAAAAGGATGTCCTAGAACGGAGAAGTGGAATCAAATGATCCATCTTAATTTTCCCATAGGACACATTGAAAGAATGCTTCCTTGTCCTTGTTGCTCGGGGAAGATAAGGTATCCATGCCGGACATCGTTCTTTCTCGGATTCTCTTTCTCGGCCCATCAAGAACTCGGCATCGAAGACTCATTGCTCTAGGCTGATGGATTTGCTTTCCAGCCTGTGGTGAAGACCCATTCCTTTGTTCGTTATATTCTATTGGTTCTTGCCCTAGCCTACTCTGATTTTCCAGACGGAGCTTTTTTATTTTTCTATTTCGCCCTTGCTTGTCTAACGGGAGCAAAAGGACTCCTATCTTAACTCACCGTAGTTGAAGAAGGAATGCTTGGTAGTGCTAATGGAATGGATTGCCCCAGACATATGTCAAAAGAGAATCTCGATAGAATCAATAATAAAGCTCATTGGAATGAAACATGGCATCCATCTTCATCAACTTACAGTAAGCGCAGTGGAGAGAGCGGCTCTCGGGGAGCGGGCACTCATGGAACGTAGCGATCTCAAGATACCTGACTTGCTATCTCTTCAAGTAAATCACGATGATGAGGACTCACTCATCTCTATGTGCGGATCATCGTCTGATCCATGCCCTTGGGTTGTTCAAGTAATTACAGATGGATGAGATAGCTACCTTGATTGATTGCTGGGAATAGAGAACCAATCTATCTCTCTTATCTCTCCCGGGGGTAATTAGAAGAAGGAAGCATTGATGAGTTCACTGCGTGTTGGTAGCGAGGATAGAGAGAACAAGAATGAGCAGCCTTCCATGAATAGAACACCAAGGAACCTTTCTGGATCTGCTTACTGCTAGCGAAGAGGAAAAGGAATGCTTGTTGATTGGACTGATGCGAGATAGCTAGATAGAGAATGAAAAAGCCTTAGATGAACTACCAAATAGAGGTCTTTCCCCGGATTGAACTCACAGAGATGGCTAACAAAGGGTATTGATGTTAATATAATTAGAATGGAATGGAGTCCTACTTTCTTTCCCTCGGCACCAAGCTACGAAGCCAATTGATCTATCTTGGGATGCTTTCCCGTAGATGAAGAATAGGATGGATCGGTCTATGCCCACTCACTCATTCTTTTTTGTTTGAAATGAGCCTGCGGCATGCCTTCTACGCGCTATACCCACTTGATTGAATGGCTTTGCCCTCTTCCTTGGCTTCAATCTCTGTTCCAGTAGAAGAAGAATAGGGCGCTTAGCCGGGAAAGAGCTTCTATCGCTAATGGTCACCGATCTAGGGCATCCTAACCTAGGGAATCTAGGTTCCTAGGACATAAAGGAAATGAGGACTTGTTCTGTTCGTCTATCGAGCATCTCCGTCTCTAGCTCTGGGTTCTCAGTTCGCTAACTAGTGTCAAAGAAAGGGTTTATCACTTCCATTGGTCCATAGAATACCGAATCACTGACAGTCAACAAGACAGACCGATTTCACTCCTTCGATGGAGATTCATCACACTCTATGCACTAGCCCTTTTGTCAATTCATTAACGGACAGAAGCAGACATCATTCAATAAGAATGTGTGTATGAGTTACGCCCTTCCGAGAAGAAAGCAGAAAGCTAGTCTTTGAATCGCTTAGGATATGCATTGGTTGTTCTTCCCTCAATAGACAGATACGATAAAGAAAGATCTCACTGCTGGGAGGTGGAGATGGATAACACCCCAAAACAACTAAAGGCTGACCAGGTCGAAGAGGGAAGTAACTCGTAGGATAGGAGTCTCCCTTTCCCTATATATAGCCGGTGAGTGAATAAACAACCACAGGAGATCAGCCTTTCTTTACTCTTTCCAGCTGAAAGAGAATCTAGCTAGGTTCGTAGTGTCAAAGACAGGAGGTTCACAGCACTTTACCTTGTTGTTCAACAATCTTGATACCCATCAAAAGCAGTCCGTTTCCTTGAATGACCTTAGGAGGGGCTCATATGCTTTCAAAACGAGATCTTCTGTTGTATGTAGAGATTCACATAGATAATGTGTCGTTGCCTGTAGCCTGTAGAAGGAGTGGGAGGATGGTCTTTCTTTGAGTTCGATAAGCAGTAGCAGTGCGTGAGACAAAGGAACGAGGTCACAAAGCCAAAGCATTTTCACATTTGATGTCATTGCCACTCTCATCAATCAAATGATTCAAATAATATTGTATATAATATAGAAGGGTGTATGGGGATGAGCAGAAAGACAGAACACCCATACATCATCTTCATCCCATGCTTGGCCCATCTAGGGGGCAGCATCAGAGGGAAGGAAGAACGGGTGAGAGGGCCTTCGATTTTGATTCTTTTTCTTGAGGGGGATTCTGTCTGTCAGAAATCACTGTCTGTCTGGTCTGCATTTAAAAAGTGTTAAGTGGACAATTCCTTCTCTTGATATGGAGGTTTTAGGTCTCTGGAAGGGCCTTCGTTCTTTCTGTTAGTTTTCGTTTGTGAATCTTTCTCCCATGCATAATTTGTTGGTCAACAACCACAACTCAATAGAATTCATTCTTTAAGACTCCGGACTCTCTTTCTGTCCGGAGGGAATCATTGTTTCTCAATCAATCATGCCTCAACTGGATAAATTCACTTCAGCACTGGTCATGTCAGAATTTGCACCTATTTGTCTCTCATTCGTGATCAGTCTGCTAGTTTCTTTGATCTTACTCGGTCTTATTTTTGTTAATCAGTCGCAAACAACACGAAAGTTGCCCCCTGGCTTTGTTTTTACTATGGCTCTCGGTCTTTTCTCTTGCTTTGGCACTCCTCTTCTTGCCTTTAGTGCCGACACCGTACCTTCCCCTTCGGATTTGTTTACGTATACTTCCGACATGCTGGAAGACTCGGCGAGTTCCGGGCGTAGTAGTAGTACCTCAGCGGTCAATCAACCGCTTCCGGGGGAACAAGCTATGCCTCCCGCAAATCCGGTTATGCAGGAAGCTGCTAATCGGGCTCTGCCCTACCCCTATCAAAATAATGAGATTATAGGGGGGGACAGTGTGGAATCCATCCAACGGAGGCTTTTGGGGAGATTCCCCTCTCCTTCAGCCCATGAGATTCAAATGGCCCGGATTGAAGCCGAAGACCTATTCGAGGTCAAGGTCGATATCTGTCAGGTCATGGCGGGCCTTCACCCAAGCGGGGATTGGATGGGACGGGGGGCTAGAGCTCTGGATAATATTCGTACCGCCACAGGGGAGGAGTCCTTAAGTAAGCTCCTTCGAATGCGTGAGGACCTGCAGACTGCGGGTTTTCAGTCCGCAACCTTCCGGCAATTGGCCGACAGAGTGCCATTCCGGGCGGATGCGGATCAACACTCAGCCACCTAGGACAGGATGAGATCGCGTGCAAGACGCGACGCTCCGATATCTTTGGTCTTTTTCAAAGGGAACTGAGCCCTTTTTTTAAGTTTGCTTTGGATTTTGTTATTGAAAGGGTATAGCTGCTATCAAAAAATGCTTGCTGAAAAGAAATAAGGTCCATTTTCCCACGTAGTTCGTCGGTCAAACCAACGATTCTCTTCTCAAAGTTATAGAGAGATCTTTTTCTAGTTAGACTTCTATCAATGCAATGAAAGAACCATCCCTTCCTATTTCTTTGTCCTGTCAGATAGAAATATAAGAAGACCCAAAAGAGCCCTTCTTTACCACTTTAGGGGGTGGGGGTGAAGGGGGGGTTTACATACAACCGAGGCAAAGTGGTTTATGATTGAATCTCAGAGGCATTCTTATCATTTGGTAGATCCAAGTCCATGGCCTATTTCGGGTTCACTCGGAGCTTTGGCAACCACCGTAGGAGGTGTGATGTACATGCACTCATTTCAAGGGGGTGCAACACTTCTCAGTTTGGGCCTAATATTTATCCTATATACCATGTTTGTATGGTGGCGCGATGTTCTACGTGAATCCACGTTGGAAGGACATCATACCAAAGTCGTACAATTAGGACCTCGATATGGTTCTATTTCGTTCATCGTATCGGAGGTTATGTTCCTTTTTGCTTTTTTTCGGGCTTCTTCTCATTCTTCTTTGGCACCTACGGTAGAGATCGGGGGTATTTGGCCCCCAAAAGGGATTGGGGTTTTAGATCCTCGGGAAATCCCATTTCTTAATACCCCTATTCTCCTTTCATCCGGAGCAGCCGTAACTTGGGCTCATCATGCTATACTCGCGGGGAAGGAAAAACGAGCAGTTTACGCTTTAGTAGCAACCGTTTCACTGGCTCTAGTATTCACTGGCTTTCAAGGAATGGAATATTATCAAGCACCCTTCACTATTTCGGATAGTATTTATGGTTCTACCTTTTTCTTAGCAACTGGCTTTCATGGTTTTCATGTGATTATAGGTACTCTTTTCTTGATCATATGTGGTATTCGCCAATATCTTGGTCATCTGACCAAGGAGCATCACGTTGGCTTTGAAGCAGCTGCATGGTACTGGCATTTTGTAGACGTGGTTCGGTTATTCCCATTTGTCTCTATCTATTGGTGGGGAGGTATATGAAGGAACGAAACAGTGGATTTAGGAATGAAAGCTCGAATACAAAGAGAACCGGGCTTTTCCAAAGAATTACTGCAGCTTTCCCAGCTTCGTTATCCTTTGAATTACTCCTAATTTTTATATTCCTAGTGTCATGAGAAATCAAAACTTTCTATACTCATTCCTTCTCTTAGTCGGTGTCTCCTATTTACTTTGTCTCATCTTGGGTGAGAGTGAAGTTTTTTGGGCCTTGCTCTCAAAGGTGGGATACTCCGGTACGACGCGAGCCATATTTATACCATTTCTAAAATTGACAGGTTGCTCCGGAAGGCTGGCTCTTGTTCTGTTTTTCGCCGTGAAAGCGGTGAATGGAACCCTCTTCAAAGATTTTTTATCTTGTATGGAAGAAGCTGGGCCGTCTTCGGGCGCATCAAGCTCTAACCCGGGTAATCCCGTTGTACCCCCTATTGATCAAGGTCTACACGGCGAAGTGAAACAAGATTAAGTTTGGGATGCAGTAGACGCTGAGGAAAGGAGGAAAGAGGAAGAACTGCGTAACTCCAAGGAATGGAAAGAAAGTGAGCGTCACCTGCTCAAGGTGGAAAACATTAAAAAATCCATAGGCCAACGAGCGAAGGAAATAGCTCAGGAAAGGGGATTAACCCCAGGACGCTGCGAGGCGGTGGAAGATGCGGCAAACTACATTGCCGAAGATGTGGAAGATATAGCAGAAAATCAACAAGTAAGCTTCCTAGTCAACTTAATGCGAGACCTTAATAATCCCAACAGCGAGTCGTGGGAGCGCATCGAAGAGGAGGTGAAAAGATGGCGCTCATGGGAGGATTAGGGTCGACCAACAAACAGGGAAGGACCTCGTACCTGGTTCGGCAAATAAATAAAGTATCACACATCCTCTTGTTCCCAAGAGTCCCATGTTCTTCTCTCATGCTTCTGATGGATCTAGCAAAGACGGATCCACCTCTTATAGGGAGGGATCTGGTCACTCATTCGGATTGAGATTCATCCAAGTCTACCATAACGGCTGCTAAATCCCTCCCTATTTCACTTTGACTCTTTTCAGGGCGGGAAAAAGACCGGCTCTCTAGTTCTGTCATGGAAGGGGGCAAGGTGCTGACCGATGTCGATTAGGAAGCTGCTCCTGTTGTAAAGAAGTGAGGCAGCGAAGAAGAAGCATTTTAGCATTCACCTGTCCGTCCTTCTTTATGGAATGCTCAAGCCTAGTGAGAACTCAAGTCGATTCGAATGACTGGATCCGCTGGAACTAAGGCTATTTCCAATGCCCGAAAGGAAGGTGCTTAAGCTGAAAGAGTGGTCAGTGAGGCTCAATTCTTTGTATTGATTCCAAGACCCAGGGCATAAGGAATTCACTAAGTATAATAATATTCTCCTTTTGATTCAATAGAAGGGGATGCCCCCAATGTGGTAATAGCCGGTAGAGACCTACGTTATTCACAATAGGTGAACTTGCTAGAATGCTGTTTAATAAACTTCTTTATATAGGTAACTGGAAAGCTCTATCCCCCTACGTCAGCTGGCTTAAAAAGCTATTTTTCCTTATTCAACTCGGTAAATTGAAAGAAAGAAGTCCCAACCACGAGGCTTTGCCGCGAGAGTTTCGACATTAGTGATTTGCTCTGAATCAGGCCCCTAAACCAAGGCAAATAGCCCATAATACATATGAATCCGACAGATCGGACCGAACTGCCAATGAAATCCATTTAGCCAGTTAAGCTAAGAAGAAAGAAATAGATCAGAAATCGAGTTTGAAGGCCCGAGAGTACGGGAACGGGTCCGGTAGGGAAGGTGCGAGATGATGAATGAAAGGGTCTGCCTCAACAGATGAATCCGTGACTGCTGCGACTGAGGAAGGAATCGATGAAGTCATTGCCAGCCGTCTTGTATCCTGGCAGAAGATCCCCCAAAAAGCAAGCAGCATTTCTTTCCTCGGTAAGGCCCGGGGGATGCCTCCTACCTTCCTTCTCGCAGTCAGCTATGTAACTCAGAAAGGTTAAAGCTACTCTTTACAGCTTCTTGTGGTTGACGCTAAAAGCTCCTTGTGACAACTCTTCTTGTTCGCTCCTACGCGTATGCCGAGTTCCATCTTTGGAAAAATTAAACTCGTTGCCAGAGAGAAAACATCACAAAATTAACCGACCCCGCCCATGGTCAGTAGTCAAGATCTATTATTAAAATAGTTGTCGAGGGAAGGAAGTCGAAAATCAACAGCTCAGAAAGCTTTCCCTTGACAAACCCGCACTTTGACAGCAAAAACCGCCCGCTACTCACAGAGAACAGAGATAAGGAGGATACGAGGGCTCGCTCGCGCTTAGATTTTTTAACATGTATGCGGGCCCCTTTCACTTGACTATTTAGGTTAATTAGGCCCACTACGAACGAAAGACCAATGACACACCGGGACTTTCTTAATAGAGAAAGAACCGAACCGGGGAAAGGCGATAACGACCCAGGAAATGGTGAAGTACGTGAATCGACTCCCTCTTCGAGTAATTTAACATAAAAGAAATAAGAAGGGACTGACTTCTTTCTTGACAAGGATCCTGAAAAAATAGCACATGCTCCAAGGACTTAACGGAATTAGGAGGCACACTGGTAGGTATACCAAGAGAAATGCGGGTAAGCGACGAGGGAAATAACCCCTCCATAAAAGCATGCATTTCCAGACAAGAATATTTTTTTTTGAGGAATTGTCCACATGATGAACCAAACGGAGCGGGCAGAGTGAAGTTACCATTTTAGGAGCAGATGTCCCGGCTGGTAAGGGAAATGAATGAAAGAAGCTTCTCCAATAGGAGGCATGTGTTGAGCATTTGTTTCATTCCTTTGGCAGCTGAAGTTCCAGTTCCTTTTCTAGTTCAGGTTATGGTTCGAGTGGAGAAGCAGAGAGGGCATACCTTCCCTAAGTTGGTTAGATCGCCCGAACGAAGGAAGCTGTCTTGTCTCGCAATGGCAGAAGAAAGATATATCATTGCCAATCGGGAGGAAAGGAAGAGTCATTTACCTCTTTCTCCCTATCGATGTTTGACCCGATTTTGCTCCCCGGGCCTTAGCAGCCCACCCCATAAACCGCTTCCCTCGACTGCCTTAAGAGAAGAGAAGAGGAGGGGATTTCGAAGAATGGAATTAAAATTCCTAAAGGTAGTTTACTTGCTTACTTGTTAGAGTCAGGAATCTTTGTCAATTTTTTCCGCAGGGAAATGGCTCCAAAGGACCTGTGCCTCTATCCTGACGAGGTTATCGTCACCGATGGTAGTCGCGAGTTCGCGGAGTACACAACCTTAAGGTAAGGTCGTGGGTCCGACAATGGCTTAACTGCGTCAAGTGGTACTACATGGTTGCAGTATCTCCAGGCGTAACCATCCAGGATCTCTTAGACGCACCATTCGTGAACCGGAAATGGCAGGTTGAATCGACCGACTCTCAGTTGGTCCGGTTCGGCCTTGTCTGGAAGGTTTTTTATTTTGTTGCCCTAAGGCGTTTGGCCTGTTAAGCCAATGTCCTAGTCGCTGCAGCGATTACGGATACCTCTCAGGCATCTCAACTCTGTGAGTCCCGCAGCTTTCTTTATGTTTTGTGAGTTGACTCCTTATGCTAGAGCCAACCTGGCCTACCGGTCTTGTAAACCGATAGTTCCTTTAGGTTTGACACCTGAGGGTGCCCTCCTTTGGGGTCCATACATAAAGGACCTCATCAGGGTGTTGATAAAACTAGCTAAACCGGTTTCAGTGAGGTCAATCAAATGGAGAGGTACGAAGTCACTCGACTTAAAGGAGAGGAGAGGGAACAACCACAACGTTATGCCCTAAAATAGAAACGGAGCCCTTCCGAATGACCTATAATGGATTCTAATACACTAGACAAGAAAGGGGGCCGACGAAAGAATATCGCCCGTCCGATTTCTTCGTCCGGTTTTTTTTAACTTTTTTTTTTACAGATAAGATATTTCGTTTCTAAGTTTCCGGACTTGCCCTTCGCACGATTCTATCATAAAATGCTCGTTCCAATCGGAACTGCATGCAAAGTCAAAAAATAGGGTTCTCTTATTTATAGAGAATTCCATTATGGATGAAGGAGTTCCATTTTTAATTCAGAAGCCCGGAGATGGTCAGGTGGTTTCTTGTAATTTTGGGAATCTTTTCGTTAACAAATATGGATTCCCCATAGTCTCGGTGTCTGAGGATTTAGAGGATCCTAAAATATAAGCACGATATGATTTCTTCATTATATATTTATATATTTTTAGAGAAAAAGATGGATAGGATTTATGACTTCCACTTCCTATAGGACATGAGGGCTTCAAGCCTATGCTAAGAGAGTAAGGTTCCTGTCTCGATCCTTTTTCTTTCTTCTTTTGCTTTCCCTGCAAAACTATTCTCGGAAATTGATTGCTTGACTTTAAACTAAACAATCAAGAAATTATCTTCCCACGCCTACTAAAAACTAGGGACATGGTTATAGCAGTCTCTGTTCACTCATGCTTGCTGCTTAAGACTCTCTACACCTGAAAGATATAAGTAGTTTGACGGCGAGGAAGAGCTTGAAGAAGGAAGAAGTACCATTGGCGAAGTAGCTTCCTCCAGTCTTTGTATGTATGGGGTGTACCCGATAAAGATACAAAGCAGCTGAGATCAGAATGAGTAGCATTGATCTCTCCGTTTGGTCCGACTAATCAATGTAAAAAAGATTCCATCGATCGGTGAAGCACATTAACGGAAGTGTGCACGCTAGCGCTCTACTCTAAGCTTCTAGTTAGCTCAAAAAAACGGACTCCCCTAAGTGGGGCACATGGGTTTGTGAAGATGCGTTGGTTGATCCGGAGACATGGCCACTACTGGCCTACGGTCCTGTCAGATTGCATAGCACATGCTAAGAGCTGCGATGCCTGCCAGAGGTATAGACTCAGCGCAAGCCGGCTTCCGAGTTATACCCGATTATAAAGCCTTGGCCATTTCGAGGTTGGGCCCAGGAATAGTGAGTTTATATTCGCTGATATGCTTAGCGAGAATACTTCGCAGCCGCAATACCAAGATGGGCTCAGATTTTTTGAACCAGAACTCTGCTGTACAACTAGCTGCTGCGATCACAGCCTCAGCTAGGATATATATGTAACCTTATATCTCAAGAGAGGACTGCTACTACACGGACACAGACTCAGTTGTGCTTGGCCTAAAGAAGTTATTTCTTCTTCTGTCTTAGGTAAGTTTAAGCTAGAGGACAGAGTCATGAAAGGAGACTTTTTAGCACTATTTCTACATCGCAAAAGATAGCACCAATGTACTAAAGTACAAGGGACCGGCGAAAAACCTGGTCAGTCCAGAATGGTTTGAGTCACAGTACGCAGATCCATCTCGTACAGAACAGGTAGCGGTGGAAGCCAACTTCCGGATTGATTGGCACACTCTTAACATCATCAAGAAAGAGATGTCAGGCTTGGGATTAAGCAGGGGACCAAGAGGATACCAGTATATCACGGAGATGTATGGGTGGATACTGATCCAATTGATATCAAAGACTTGTCTTCCCTAGATCACATTGGTAAAGTACTTAAAAAATAACTCAGGTAATACAACTACTTAAAAAAAATGCCCTTTTATCAGCGCAGAAAATTAACTTTCTTTCACGAGCTTTACTGCTTCCATTCTTTGTACCAGGGATAAAAAATAAATTGCGTATAGCAAGAAAGGAATAAGAATGATAGATGACTAAAGTAGGTACTGGGACCTTTTGGAACATGATTAGGGAAAAAAAGAATATCTAATAGACTGATACGTACGAGCGAACAATAGTTCTTATCTCTTCTCTGTACCGGTAAAGACTTTGACCTTAGAGTAAGGGGAGGGCCTAAGACTTTATTTATAGCCGGGAAGATAATTTATTAATCGAAGCCATAGCTTAAACCTGGATAGAAGGACTTTATCTGGTCTGGAAAGGCTCTAGGAATTCTCTCTACTCTAGAAGCCATAGGCCGTTGAGCAATAGACTGAAGAGGCATCTCTAACAAAGGGAGAAGGCCAGAGGTATAGATCCGTTAAGGCCACTCCTTAAGCAGGACTTTCGGTCAGTTCAAAAACCATTAGGTAGGGCCTGTGCGTGCTATAATAAAAAAGGGAAGACCCTTAAATCTACTTGAATGGATCTTGGCAAGGCGGATCGAAAATCATTAATGCCAGAATAAAAACGCCAAAGAAAAGCGGGAAAGTGGGGCTATATATCATATAGTAAAGCCAGAGTCAAGACTACATGCCTATTTGACTGCCCGATCGTACATTTCAATAGCTTTAAGAGAGTTTTCATATAGAAGTCTCGGACCCGCCGGGGAAGAGACTGAAGAAAGTTCAGCTCTTTACGCTGCTTTTTAATTACAGGGGTATTCTAATTCTTTCGGACATTAGCGAACATTGAACCGTTGAGCCTGAAAGAGTGAGAGCTTGATGAGATTTTTAGGGCCGATAGGCCAAGCCGATTAGACGGACGGAAATAAGCAACTAGTCGTGCCATCATACTATACCTTACGGTTGAATTGAATATAGAAGGGCTTCCCTTACCTTCTATAAGCCGATTTCGAAATGCGTTTACTTCCCCTTTCTGGCGGCTAGTGCCCCACCTTTCAAGTTGACAGATTCGTATTACTTCGAGATAACTGTCAGAGCCCCCATTCTCGAACTCCTAGAAAATGCCATTCCATCGGGTTACCACGCACACAAAAATAATTCACATTTGTCGTCATTTCAAATATAACCTTCACGGGTCCCCTCAACATCCTTAACGGCCTGGTTCATTAAGATGTTGAACTGAGACTTCTGTGGACAAGCTGCGCGACAGAGGCCTAATCCTTGAGCTCTTCTAATCCCCGAAGACGCTCTAATCCTTACAAGGCCATAGACTAACTTCTCAAAGAGAATGATTACTCCATTACACAAAAAAGGCATCTGGTTGTAGGCGTAAATCCAAGACAAGGTTACAAAGTATTCGTATTCTCGCGATACCCACAGACAGTTGAGAGACCCACAAAGGTAGGCCCGGTGCTCGCTTAGTGGCAAAGAGGTTCACTATGAAATATGGACAGGATTATGAGGAGACGTTCAGCCCTCTTGCTAAGATTACCACGCCTGCAGCAAGGCCCATGCCTTGTAGTCGACCGGTGCAAGCAGGACTTTCTTTTCGAGTTTGATATTCTTATCTGCAAGGTTAGTGCTTTTTGGTGGCGTACAATGCCTTACTAGGTAGAGACAGGCTAGTTGCCTCGCTTCATTCTTAGTCTTTTGGAATGAGATTGAGATGGTCCTAGCAGACAAAAGACCTTTGCGGGCAGAAACTGGAACGTACTTGAGGCGGAAGGAATCGAAAGTCTCTCCCAGAATAAAGAATAGCCTACCGGCTTCCCTAAAGCCAAGTTGCGCTTCCCGCGTTAAGTTTAACTAGCGGCTTACTTTTAGCCGTCGGGGAAGAAGTGCTGTGATGTTTGAGAACTCTTTCTGGCAAATAGACCTAGACCCGCGCGAGCAATTGTAGCCGAGCAATGGATAGTTCCTTAGGCTGATCTTGCCATTACTCTATGCCTTTATCTAAGAAGGAGGTAGACGCGGTCTTGCAGGGCCTATAATATAAGAGGCTCTTCCGGCTTGAGTTTGCCTGAGTCTGAAGGACTCTTGAGGAAGAGTTAGACGCTAGAGGATTTTCCATCGACAGAATTCGGTAGGAGACAGTCTCATAACTCTGCAAAAATGAGAGTAAGAAGCTCAATGCCCTTACTCACAAGAGTCAATAAATTAAATTTTATCTCTCCAAGAGACTTGACCTCTAGAAAGATATCTTATCCGAAAAGTAATGACGCTCTCCCTTTAAGAGTTCTATCATATGTGAAGCCTTTCACATTATATCCTCCGGAAGAAAGTAAGGCATGACTTTTTCCCATACCTAAATTCAAGGCCTGCTATCACAGCGCCTACCGGAGCAGACGCGGGAGAGACTCGTCACTGTTAACATCCTCTCCTAAGCCCGGTATGACGACGAGCGGACTCCTATGGAAGTTCAAGAGAAGAGGGAGCTCTGAACGTCTCTCAAATGTCGCTACAAGCTCCTTCGGGAAAAGTAGCCCTGAGCCTCCATGACCTACTACTCCTTTAGAGAAGAAAGAGGGTCACTGGCCTCTGTAGGGGGGCCTATTCCGGCGCGGAAAGAGTCTTCGCTTACACGATAAAATTTAGCTTTTATGTGAGAAATAACTTTTACAGTACTACTATTACTACCAATCTTCAACGTAGAACAAAGTAATAAAGTACTTTAGTAGTCCCAGGCCTGATATCACAGCGCCTACCCTGCAGATGAAAGACTTTATCCTTAGAGGCGGCTTCTAATTGAGTGAATTAATTCCTACTGTCTTACTAAAAAATAAATTGCGTATAGCAAGAAGAAGAATTCTATCAGACTAGTCTCTATCATTAAGCGTGAAAAGCCAGCGCCCGAAGGTGCTTTTTCGAAAGCCGGTCAAAGAATCGATTATATGCCTGGCCAGAAGACCGATGAGCCTTACCAGTGAAGCAAAGAAGAGAAATTAAAGTAGCTCTTAGAAAGGTAACTGAATGCGTTTCCGGTGTTAAAGTTAGAAGAGTAACTGCTCTCGTAGTCGTTTCCGCTCTTCTCTGTTTTGAAGCAAAGCATGCTGAAAGCAATAAACATCTTAAATTCAGCTCTGAAAGTATCTTAGCCTACCGGTGGGCGAGCCTAGCTTGTCTAGAGAAGTATAACTAGAAAAAGTCCTGATGTTCCGTTCTTGTTGTTTGAAAAGATCTCGGATCCCTCATACTTACTTGTGACTGTGAAGAGTCTATAAGGAGAAGTGGGCATCTTGATCTGAGCTTCTTCCCTTATATAATATAAAGATCTAGCTTCTTAATTTCAAGGTATAGTCTCAAATAAAAAAGAGGAAGCCCGGCTTTGACAAGCAAGCCATAGCCAAAGCAGCAGCTTTCAGATCATAGTCCTAATTTCCACCTACCTTTCTCGCTCTATCATTCCATTCTATCAGTCCGGTAGTCGGTCCTAACAGCGGTTGAAGCCTTCGAATCGGCTAAGTGTTTAGTATCACCTTAATCCATTCTTTTGCTTTAGTCTTTCTTTCTGAGTAGTCGATAGCGAGTCTGACGGGTCTAGCACCATCCGCCAATCGCTTATTGGTGAAAGGGCTATGTAGTAACCAGTCCGGTTAGCATTTCAGTGTCCGTCAGGAAGACGAGTTTGAATCTTCTTTGTTGTATGAAAGGCTCTTTTTATATTTGGTAGGACTTCCATTTCATATCGTGTGTCGGAGAATCGGATTATTATGATGAGCGATTTGACTCTGATCCACCAGCATCCACTACCGGAAGGAATTACCTAACTTACCGCCTGCTCTTATTCCCATCGATATGCCCGGAAACAAGAACTTTCTTTCTCTAATGCCCTTTAGCTTAAGCCTGACAAAGATAGAATGTTTAACTTGCCCTACCGCTGCCCGCTTAATACTACTACTAGTGAGACTCCTATTCTGCCACCCTATCTAGTAAGAGCCTCTACAGCAATGTTTGGCGCAATCAATATCCATAATCGCTCGTCTTTCATTGATTGAGGACTTGCCTGACCTGGTAATCTTCCCATAACACAGGTGGCTTTCGTCCGGGTAGATTATTTAAGTAAAGTGATCGTGTATGCTGCGGCTTAAACTAGAAGTTAATGATGAACAGGCCTTCATTTCCTTTAGGTATTGTTGGTTAGAAGAGAAGTATTCTCTTACTCTTAGTTTAGTCGCGGGTGAAACTTTTGCTTTTTACTGTTGGAGTTAGGTTTTGGGTGACGATGCAGTTGCATAACAACCTTAAGAGCTAAGGACAAGGCTCCTCTTTCTCTGCTTTTAAATACAGTACCCTTTCATTTAAGAGAATAAGATAAGAAGAGTAGCTGTACTCTTAGAGCCTACTATGACTTCTTCGTCTTCTCTTTTTCCTTTATCTAATAAGAAAAAGGGTTTTAGAGGCTTTTCTATAGCTTTCTAAGCCCTTTCTCTTAGCCAGGGGAAAATCCCAGTCTAGAGGAGAGTTTTCTATAAAAATGTGGAAAGATGAGGAATTTCCTTAACTTACTTAATAGGTTACCCGATCCCTAACTAAAAAGTGGGGGTCGAAGAGAATAGATAAAAGATTTTTCGAGGAAGGGTCTTTGCCAGGAGGCCAGAGATTATTGAATTTACATAGCATAAAGAAAGACGGACATTCTGCTTCAAGTTGCCATTGAATTGCTTTCCGTTCCCTTGCTGAGTCAAAGGATGAACAAAAAAGAAATAAAAAAGGGCGTCGATAGACAATAGACCAAGGAGCGAAAGCCACTCAGTTGATTGCTAAATCTCTAGTTCGTGAGAAGGATTTGCTGCTTGAATTGATAGAGGAATAAGACAAGGGCTTATAGCGCCTTCTCTTTTTTTTGTAATAGGAATGGAGTATCTTTCAAGGAAACTCAAGCAGGAAGCCAGAACTAATCCAAACTTCAGTTATCATAAAAATTGCAGAAAGAATGAGATTAATAATCTTTGTTTTGCGGATGATTTACTAATTTTCTGCTCAGGCGCTGAAGATTCCATTGCTGTGGTCAATCAATGCTTAAAAGAATTTGCAAATCTTTCTGGTCTTACTGCATATCCAAGAGTCAAATCGACTATGGAGATCTTTCTGATGCTGCAAAGTGAAATATTGAAAATCTAATTGGCTTCAATTCAATGAAGGTAAAATGCCAATAAAGTACCTGGGCCAGTCCTTCAAAGCTCTCAGTTAGTGATTGTTTGCCTCTAATTGAGAGAATCAAAGCTAGAGTACAGAGATGGACTGGAAAATACCTATTATATGCTGGGCAACTGGTTCAGAGTGCCCTCTTTAGCATGCAAGTTTACTGGAGTACTGTGTTCATACTGCCTGTGCAGGTTTTGATTTGAAGACAAGAAGATCTGCAGAGGGTTCTTATGGTCTGGTCCTGATATGGTTAAGAACAAAGGGAATGTTGCTTGGAAATTTGCTGCCCTTAAAATTAAAAAAAAGAAGGTGGTTTCGGGCTTCATTGGTGGAGCGGAATAAAGCTGCTATGTTGAAGCATATCTGGGTTCTGGCTGCAAAAAGTCCTTATATAGATTATAGGTATGTATTTTACATACAATGCTTCTTTTTTTTATAAGCATTTTGTTGGTGTATTTAACCACAAACCAAATAATGGTAGCTGGATTTTTAGGAAACTTTTACAGGTGAGAGAGTTGGCTATAAGATATATTATACATGATGTTGGCAATGGAACCAATACATCTCTCTGGTATGGTATGACTCTTTGCTGCCTATAGGTTCTATAGTTGAAAGGTATGTATGGTGAGCAGATCATAGGGGAGTCTGGTGTTCAAAAAAAAATGTAAAAGTTGCAGACATACTTTATAATTCCAAATGGTCCCTCCCTGCAGGTGCAAATAAACACCAGCAATAAATTGGGGAGTGTATCAGAGCCATAAGGCCCTTGAACAGTGAGCGATAAGACACAGTTATATGAATGCCTGATCACTCAGTTTTCCATAAAAAGCGCCAGGAGGTTAATCAGACATAAACAAGCTACTATGCCTTGGTTTAGGAGATATTTTTTAGTTAAGAAGGAACTCATTCGTGGACTTATTCCGACCCTTTACCAGAAGAAAACAGAGGGGCGGTATGGTTTCATAAGAGGTACTCATTATACAGATATCCTTTTTCGAATTGCCCGATTCACAGTGCCCACCTTATTCTCTCCCCAATCACACAGGAATGCTCGCTTGTCCGCCTACCAATGATGCCTTTAACTTTCAGATTCTACATATGGAGTGGAGAATGCCTCTACTACCTGTGCCAGCAAACAAACAAAGACTCTAGTAGAGTAGGAATGGTTTAGCTCGCTATAGGGGAGGGAGATAGTTTACGCGTCAGTTGAAAGTGGGAAAGCTCTCAAGCAGCAAGTACTTTTTATCCCTTCACATTCAAGTAAAGTATTGGGAAGGTATCTAGCCAGTGAGGCAAGTTAAGTAAGGAAATAAGGAAAGCAGCTGAAGCAAGGTGCCTAAGCCTTCAAGTTGCGAGGTCTTTTAGGGTTAGATATACTTGTAATCAGTTAGAAGAACTCGGAGTCTAAGATGGTAACAAGAGAGAACTAAGTGCAATACGTACAACCTACTAGTGACTAATTCCCCCCGGCGTCTTATTCCTGTTATCCCAGTAGTAATTGAGCAGGGCGAGGAGTCAATTTCTCTTCTTTCTTTTCTCATTAAACTATTATATATGAAATGGTGTAATTATGGATCTCATTCGTATTCAAGTGGTTTGCACTAATAGTTGCTCGAAATGGATAGCTTTGTTTCCGGGAATTCGAGGATACTGCCAATCTTGCGCTTCAACCAACCGTATGCTCTTTCATGATGAGGTCGAAGCCCTGCTAGCGAAGGAATGCATCCAACAGTGTTCTGTCTAATTGGTCCTCTCATGCCATAATTTGCTCATAAATCCACTTTGTTCTCCCGGAAATAACTTTTTTTATAAAACATTACTTATGTGACTTCGATCTGATACCTCTCGATTCAGAGAGGAAATGCGCATTTGTATCATTTTGACTCTCCCCATCTCGAATTCTACTAATTTTATATGGGACTGGTTGTGAAGGGAAGCTTTGTGGGAGAAAGGAGGAAAAGGTCAGGCTAGTCAAGGCTTTACTCAAACATATGGGATAGATTACGAGGAAGCCTTTGCCCCGGTAGCCAAGATGAAGTCTGTTCGTCTCCTGCTCTCTATTGCTGCGAATCGAGATTGGCCTCTGTTCCAATTATATGTTAAAAATGCCTTCCTGAACGGGGACCTACAGGAAAAAGTTTACATGAGTTAAACCAATGTGATCATGACATTGTAGGTGCTTGCGATGGGGCGGATGCGACTTCCCTCAGTTGGTTTGGGTGGTATAGCCCGTTGCAGAAGTCCCCCCTTTTTTTGATCCATTTCTGTCTTTAGTCTTTAGGGAGCCAAAGCTTGACTTTACTAAAAAAATAAGGCTCGCGCAGGGGCGCTCACGTTTTTTGGCTGAGCCGTATCTTGCTGGGTGGGACCGAGAGCAAGAAAGGACGGGGGGCAACCATGCATGTTCTCGACCGTGTCTCCGAGGGACAGTTGAACGAGCGACTCATGAATGCTGCCGGGTTGGACGAGCCAATAACTCGAACGCGTTCGGTCTGTTTTTTGAGCAAGAATCACAGCGTTACCTTACCTTCACCATGATACGGACTCCAAGTTCTTATGGCAGAGCGCGAGGAGATTGATCATATCAATATGATGATGGGAATGGAAACCAGAAGCACGACCGACCGGGGTCCAAGATAATCAAACCATCAGTAACAGTAGTAACGTAAGCATGAGACTTTTTGGTAGTACCGGTGAACCAGATGGCCGCGGCGATGGAATCTGGGACGGAGGACTCGTAGTATCTCTCTAGATCTGGCAAAAGCTAAAGACCCCTTAATTCGAATGGGGGCTGACCACTGAGCCCACTCTGGCCTCGCAGGGCGGGCCCCTTTGGTTTCGAGCTGGAGCTGCCATAGCTTATGGCTAGAGCAATGGGAGGGGGCCCCGGCATAGAGAACAGTAAGGATAACGAGCGCTCCGCCCGCTTGGCGGGCGGCAGGAGCTGCGGGCAAGTGCTTGGTAGGCCAACAGCCCAGTGAACCGGGCGGGGCACTCGACGAAAGGGGGGCACACTGAGCAAGTACGATAAATTAGCCCCGCGGAGCTTTATTAAAAGCAAGGACCACTACGGGAGGTCAAACCAAGGAAAGGCCCTATGGAAGTCGGGGCTCGTCCCCGGTCAATATTGGATCAAACAATAGAGGGCCGTAGCACTGACCTATTCTTTTTTTTATTAAATACAGGGAAAAGATCGTAAAGTTCCCTACCGATACAACAGACACTCTCAACGGATCCTCTGCGCGCCGGGCATACCTCTTCCTTCTGTGCGTCTTTCTCGTGGCGGGAACAGAACAACAGGGAAAGACCCGGCCGACCTGCCCAAGGCTCGAGGGCGAGCTTTATTTAAGAGATAATGGGGAGTGAATCGAAAGGCTTCCGTTTTCGTTCTTGGGGTGGGGGGCTCCTCTCGATCTTATTCGTAGTTGGGAAGGGGGAAGGAGTCTAAATCAATGGACATTAATGAACCATCATTGATGGACGTTGCACATGACACGATCAATTCGACTCAAGGTCCGGCGCTAATAGAAGTTGCTTACTCTCCTAGTTAGAAGGAAAAAGGCAGGGCTTTTTTCGTAGTAATAGTGGGCGGGTCTCATGATATCTATGCCGGCCGTCGGAATAAAATGAAGGGGCCGAAGGACCATTCGATTCATTAAGGGGCACAGATCTAGGCCTCTGAGTTTGGTCAATCACCAAAGGCGGGGGGGGGGGAACCACTATGGGCGAGACCCCCCGGCCTCTATTCTTTTGCATAGTCCGGGGGCCGGCCGCTGCAGAGCTGTGGGGCATAGCGGCGCCCTCGCCTGGCGCCATTCCCGGATCTAGCAGCAGACGGGCGGGCCGGGCCTGAATTCAGACCAGACTCTTCTTTATTTGAGCTGCTCCCACGCACGCAGACCGGAAGATCTCAGTTGTCCTGGACTTGACAAGTACGTAGAGATCTTCGTGGGACCGGGGAGGGAGTCTCAATCGATCTTTTCTAGGATTCCTTATCACGCACGGAGATATTTCCATTGATAGATAAGAGGGCTCCCCCCCTTGAACATACTCTTAAAGGTTAGGTAGGTTACTACCTGCCTCTACGGAAGAGGTTTACTTTGTACCGCCCGGAGGTCATATAGATAGAAACCCGGAGCGATAAGAACGAAAGGGTTGGTGTGGCCACAGCTACAACTACTGGCGCTTCAAAAGGCTTAGATTTCTTCTAAGGGCGCTACAGCAAGCTACCTTTTTTTAGGTCGTGTAATAGGGAGGTGTAAGCCTCGAAAGCCTTTAGTACTTCGGTAGGGCGAGCAGCCCTTAAACCGGTTTGGAACTCTTCCCGTATTTCTGCATTTCATTCTCTATTCGGCCCGCCTCAAACAAAATGATAAAAAAGGATAGGACTATTGATTCGAAGTCACTACGAAAGGGTCGGTCAATAGCATAGCTCTTTATTTCCCCGGTCTCCTTTCGAAGGAAAGGCCTTCGCATTCCTAATCCGGTAGGGGGCCGGACGGCTTTGTTTGCCCCAGCTTGGCTAATCGCATCCCCGCGCAACGACATTCCGCCCCTTACCGTTCTCGCTCAGTCTTTGCAACGGCTGGGGAGGCAGTCGTAGAAGCGAAGCCTATCGCCACGCCGACCATAAAATACGAGATTGGGCCCCTTCTCAAAGATTTGATGGAATGGCCCAGCCCACCCAAGAGCGCTTATGTAATATGGGAACTCATGGCTGGGAACAATCCTTCCTTATGGTTTTGATATCCGGTAGGAATAATCAGAATAAAAGTCCAGGTTGGTTGGTGAGCCTAGTGATAGGAGACTATCTAGCTTGGTTCGGAGAGCACTTGTTGGGTTAAAGATTTTTTTGTTGCTAAATGTTACGGCCTAAATGCTGAACTATTGACCCTACTTGTTCGGATGGGTGTTCACCCCAAAGTGTTCCCGGACCGCATGCATACATACGTAAGTAACTTAGTGCAACATGGCAAATTTAATTGAGAGGAATCAGCAAAGAAAAGAAAAACGGGTCAACATCTTAATGTGTATTTTTTATAAATTGTCCTCGGCTCGGGCTGAGGAGTGTCCACATGAGTTCGTTGAGGTGTCTACACAGGTTCGAAGACGCTCTTTTATATTCTGTCGAGAGTTCGGATTGCTCCACCTAAGTAGAACGAAAAGAAGGAATTTGAAATTCAAAGGGGGAGCCAGAAGCTTCGCTTCCGGTAGCTTGCTTACTCTCCTAGTTAGAAGAAGGCTCTTTGGCGAATTCTTTAGATCTGGGTAGAGTCTCGCTCAGTAAAGAGAGTTGTAGATTCCTAGAAAAGGAGAGGAGCCTTGATTCTATTCTTTGATCACCCAAAGGTTTAATTAAGGCTTTACCTGTTGTTCTATATCTATAGGACAGAAAAAACATCCAAGGAAAATGCCCTGCAACCAATTACTGCCTAGGGAACCCATTTGCTCGCCTGGCACGACAAACTAAAAACAGGATGATTGGAAACTGGCCTAGCATATGACTCTATAATCAGCTAGTCGGAATCGGAATATGCTTTTACCCTTGCTTGAACTGGTTTACTCACAGGCACTGAAACTAGATAGCAACTGTAATTGTAATTGGATGGCAAGGAAATCACAAGATTGCTCACTTAAAACCTAGCTTGCTGGCGCCTGCTGGCTCTCCTAAGTCTCTTTCCCTTTCCTGCAACTGGAACTCTAAATGTAGCACTGGATGTAAACTCTCACTTGAAGAATTGCTAGCTTGCCTAGAATTCCTACTTGAATAAAAGAAAGGCCTGCTTTCAATTTAAAGGCTTCCTCACTCACCGTAACAGACTCAGGCGCTAGAGAACTCGAACAATGTCAAAAGAGGGCATTGGGATTTTCATAACCCGGCTTTCAAACTAACTTAGATATGCCATTTTATACACTCACTTACAAGAGGCAAGTTTTAGAAATAGAAATAAACTTTCTTACACTAGGGGAGATTCAGTATATGCTCACTTCGGAAAAGATGAGTAAACAGTCAAGGAGAAGGAAGTAGATTAGGGCAGGCTAACAGCGCCAGGAAATGTATGAGAACTCGCCTGTCCTGCCTATGTAACCTATTCGATTCACTCTCCTGGTCCGACAGCAAAACAAAGTGAACTTCCACGGGATCTGCCATCGAAAGGAAATGGCCTGGACATTGCAGGAAATACATATATATAGGCTGCAGATGGCCCAGAATATGCGATTGCGGATATACCTTAATACGGTATGGGGCTTATCTTTCCCTTGCCAGCTGGGATATTTTATGTGAGCAAGCCTCTTTCTTCCTTTGCTTTGGGACGAGGCCTGTTATCTTAATCCATCCAGAGGGAGTGCCCCATAAGCCAATGCCATTCCATTCATTTCCCGTTACCTGCCAGCCATTAATTAGGAATTAGGAGTTCTGTCCATGCGATCTAACAGACTAACAGGACAAGCAGTAGTTTTGAAAGGAAATCTGGCAAGGAAAATCCAGCAAACAAGGGATAGGCATAAGGCAAGTCTTTCCAGTAAGTGGTCGCAAGCGAATGACCTAGGAAGAAGCCCGTTTACAAAGAAGTTCACATGCCCTGCAACGGATCTCAAACAAAGCGTGGCTGACAGCGCCAAGAAAGTATGGCTTACACTTCCTTAGGAAGTCAGAACTGGTGGAAGTGGGCTGGCTAATTTACCACAAGGGCTCAGGCCTAATTGGACTTATAAAGAGTTTTCAGTCACAAAGGAAGCAAGCTATTATTCCTTTCAAGCAAGAAGGACTCGGCTTACTCACCAGGAATGCACCCTAACCTAAGGGAGAGGGGATAAAGGGATTAGGCTCTGCAGATGAAATAAAGAAGAAGGATAGCATTCTCTACTTCTATCATTGGTGCTATCGTATATGAGGAGCTTTCTTTTTGGTATGAAAGGTGATGTGATCTTCAAAATAAAATCTCATAAGAGAAGGAAATGGGGGTCGTGGAAGAATTGGGTTCGAGTCCCATAGCCCCAATGTGTCGAAATATCATGATTGGGTCGACCAGACCAGGCCCGGATCTTTTTTCTTTTTTTCCGGTATGCCGCTCCGCGAGAATGGAGCGAAAGAACCAAGTGGTTTGTGGTAATGTCAGAATTTGCACCTATTTGTATCTATTTAGTGATAAGTCTGCTAGTTTCTTTGATCTTACTCGGTCTTCCTTTTCCCTTTGCTTCCAATAGTTCGACCTATCCAGAAAAATTGTCGGCCTACGAATGTGGTTTCGATCCTTTCGGTGATGCCAGAAGTCGTTTCGATATACGATTTTATCTTGTTTCCATTTTATTTATTATTCCTGATCCGGAAGTAACCTTTTCCTTTCCTTGGGCAGTACCTCCCAACAAGATTGATCCGTTTGGATCTTGGTCTATGATGGCCTTTTTATTGATTTTGACGATTGGATCTCTCTATGAATGGAAAAGGGGTGCTTCGGATCGGGAGTAATCACTAGTGATAGGGCAAAAATAGGGAGGAAGGACAAAGGAAAGAGCGATGCCTACATTAAATCAATTGATTCGTCATGGTAGAGAAGAAAAACGGCGCACGGACCGTACTCGAGCTTCGGATCAATGTCCCCAGAAGCAAGGAGTACGCCCGCGTGTTTCAACGAGAACACCGAAAAAACCAAATTCAGCTCCACGTAAGATAGCCAAAGTACGATTGAGCAATCGACATGATATATTTGCTCACATTCCGGGCGAAGGTCATAATTCGCAGGAACATTCTATGGTCTTAATAAGAGGAGGTAGAGTTAAAGATTTGCCAGGTGTTAAATCCCATTGTATTCGAGGAGTCAAGGATTTGTTGGGAATTCCGGATCGAAGAAGAGGCAGATCAAAATATGGTGCAGAAAAACCCAAATCGATATGAATGGAGGATGCCTCTGGAACTTATTTTTCTCGGTCAGGAGAGGTACGAAGTCACTCGACTTATAATTATTTAGAATGGAGTATGTGAGTCTTTATTAAAAATTGAGATTAGAGCTCGCTCTATCAGTCCAATAGAAAGACAAGCCATACAAGGAAAGGAAGCCATAGAGGCAAGTCTAAGTGCAGTTCCTATTGAGTCAGATCTCGCTAATATGGGCATTAGGGGATCCCTTTTATATGATATAGATATTATAGAGTATGATTGTAGGCATCTTTCTTCTAGTCTCCTGCTCGTACATTAACAAGGGAAGTTGTCCTTCAAAGAGCTGAACAGTCAAGGAATCAGTCCCAACAACGTCTACGTTAACAAAGGATACTGTAACAAGAAAAGTGCTTACTCCACCAGCCAGCAGCTCCTTCTTTCACAACCAAGTCTGGCTATCTTCCTGAGACTGGTATCCTTACTTAGGGTATTACCCCAGCAGCGGCAACTCTCACTGCGGTTATGAAATCTCGACGCGCTACCACCGCTTTATTTAAGAAAAAACTAAACTAGAGCTGGAAAGCAGAGGAAAACTGATCGTTGCTGAGCTTGCCGTTAAAGAGTAAGATGCTGATTATATAGCTGCTCCGATTCCTTCACCGACCGAGAACGAGAAGGAAGTCTTTTATTACGAACAAGCGCTAAAGAAGGGGGGTGGGATCTCTCCTAAAAGAAAGAATTGACCTCGAGCCTGTCCTACTTATTCTTATTTTCCCGTTCCTGACCCTCGGATCAGTTGGCAAATCGAATCCCACGGGTACTTGACTAAAAAAAGGATCCGACTTTATAAGGCTTCTCGAACCAGACCAGAATCTTTTAAGCTCTATGGGAAGACTGACTCTAGGTACACAGAAAGACCAAGCTAAGCCAATCTCACGTCGAAACAGGGAAATTATAGCCCTTGAAAGCAGCCCACTTCGGAGTCTCTCACAGGAGAAGGACTGACCTTTTCTCTCATTCCTATCGAGAAGACTAAGTCAGGGCGAGCTCTTACTTAGAGAGAGTTAGTTGGGTAGGGTCACTCTAAGATCAATAAATCCTGAGTCACGAGAGAGATTCTCCACACGAACGACCCGTCAGGTTATAACTTACATTGGTGAATCGGACCAACACCTATCTTACACCAACAAGGAGTCGCTTTTGTTACGCAGTTCGAAAGCTTAAGCCTTCCTACATATGCGGGCCCACCGGTTTAGTTTAAAGAGTCCTCTATCCGGACTCCCCCTAGACCTCTGTCTGGCCTAGGGAACTTATCTAAGCTCGAGAGCTCCTGTCTCCTCACAGCGTAAGCGGCTCACCTCTCCCCGGAAACAAACCAAAGCAAGCAAACTAACGACGAGAAAGTCTCATGGTACGTCTGCTAGTCCCTTTGATTCCCAATCGTGCACTGCACGGCGATAATAAAATAAATTCGTAGGCCGCCTTTTGTGTTTTTCTCCCTGAATCTTTTATCTAACATGGTTAAGTGCTTGCACCTAGAACCGACGCTCTGATGCCAATTGAAGGATAGAAAAACACTTAGAAAGGGGGGGTTTGAATAAGTGTGACTTTAAAAACTCTTAAGATAAAAACAATGAACACAATTATTTTTATCCTGGTTCGTTGTTAACGAAACTACTCCAGTCCACCCCCTTAGAGTGATTTACCTCAACTGAGGATTTAATCCACTAATCAATCTGATTACAATGGTTTTCCACTTAGATAACCTCTAAGTCTTCTAGAGTATACTGATCACAACTTGATCACTCTAGGAAATCACCACTTAGATAACCTCTAAGTCTTCTAGAGTCTACTGATCTCACTGATCACTCTAGGAACCTTTTACAATCAATGTAAAATAAAGTTTACAAGAGTATGAATTGCTTCTTAGAAAGCTATAATCACAACAGTGATATTTCTCTTAAGTTCTAAGCTTAACACCCACTAAATATTACAAGAGTTTGTGAGGTTGAAGATGAAGTTCGTGAGCTTTGAATTTGACAGCGCTTTGGTATATTTCACAATAGTTTGTTAACTGCTTCTGATCAGAACTTCCATTTTTATAGGCGTTTGAGAATATGACCGTTGGGTGGCATTTAATGCATTGCGTGAATAGTACAGCACTTCATTTAATGTTTCACACTTTTGTCAACTACCTCGAGCCATGCTTTTGCTGCTTTTACTGACTTTTCCTTTTGTAGCTTCTAACGTTCCTTTTGTCAGTCAGAGATTAGACTTAATAGCCTGTCATCTTGTACTTGCTTCTGAACTCATATTTATGAATACAACGTTTGAATATCAGAGTCAATCAGCTTGGTGCAGAGCATCTTATTGTCTTCTGACTTTGAAGAGATTGAGCGTGATACCATTCAGAACATCAGTGGTTCTGCTTCTGACTTCATGTTCTTCTGATGCTTCATAGTCCATGTTCTGACTCTGCTTGACCATCTTCTGATGTCTTTCCCGAGCATGTTCTGATGTAGCCATCCAGAACCTTCTTAGTCAGTGCTTATGAGCGCTGAATTGTGCATACTCTTTATATATTTCCTGAAATGGAAAATGCAAAGGATTAGAGTACCACATTGTCTTATACAAAATTCATATATATTGTTATCATCAAAACAAGAATATTGACTAGAACAAATCTTATTCTAACACATATGCCATTTATAATGATTGTATATGCATAATCGAATTCAAAAAATATGACACAAATCGTGAGGTGTATGCACGCGTTTCTGTATGTTCCAATTGATGGTGATGATCCTAATAGCTTCAAAAAGTGATGAAGAATCGTTCCTGATGCTTAGAAATGCTTGAATCCACCTAAATCCTTGACTGCAAAATCACTTTTTCTCCATGGTTTTTGACTTTGTTAGGGCTCCTTTTTGCAGAATATTTCGTCCTTAAACCTTGTGAATGCCTTCTGTACTTATAGTACAAGGTGTTAGGTCAACAAAACTCAACTAAATCTTGTTAAATCCATGATTGGAATCTTGATTGAAATCACCATGGAAACCTTCTAAAATTAGCTCTAATTTCATTCTTCTCTTTCCAATCTCTCTAATCACAAAATTTGATCTAATTATGTTGATATAATCTTGATAATCTGATCATATAATAGACCTAGAATCAAATCTTTGATTTTCCATTATTTATTTTAATTAAATTGAATTTAAAATGAATTAAAATCAAGATAAATAAAATAAATAATAAAATGGCATGGGATTGGGCCAGGAGACTTATAACAATATTAGAATCATGTTTGGATCCAAGAAATAAGGGCCCATTTAGAGAATTTTCAATTTTAGTCAATATCTCCTTCATGCATTTCTTCAAAATTTTGCCAACTTTAACAAGGCATAACTCCTTCAATATTTATCATATGAAGGTGTTCTAGGACTTTTTGGAAAGCTCAAGATGTCCTCTACAAGCCACTTTGGAATCTTTTTTACATTTGAGGATTTTATCTTGATGATATGGCTTCTGAGAAAATACTGCTTTTTGCGAGCTCTTGGAAGGACCTGTAATGTTTTGGCTTATATCTCTTATGCGGGAGCATTTCTTGACCTTGGGACCAACATAAAAGTTGTAGAGAATTGGATTTCCTTGAGAATGAGCTTTGGTTGGGAAATTTCTGATAAAGTATGAGAGAGATATGATCAGTCAAAGTTGGGTTGACTTTTAGTTCAAAACCCTAATTTAGAAACTTTGAGTTTTGTTGATTTCTGAACTTTTCTTGATGAATCATGATCAACCCTTGATCAAATGATGAATGTTACTTCAACATAAGGATGTTGACCAAAAATCAAGAATTTTGACTGTACTTTGACCATAGTTGACTTTTAGTTCAAATCAGTCGATTGTTGACCATCTGAGCTGTTTTGTGAATCAAAGCTTGAAATATCGTGGGCAAATTCTGGGGTATGACACAGACCAAGTACTTAGACTTGTCCAACAAAATCAACATTTAGGACATAATAATATCTCAAACACGGTCGAACAAATTTTGGTCCAAAATGGTCTTAACATAGGACTCTATAGGCCAAATTTTGTGTCCCCTTTTTAGAATACGTTTGACAAACTGAGTTACTTAGGGGTTGAAAAGCACCGAATCTTAGGTCCCTGTTTCAGCAATGGCAAATTTCTTGGTATTTTAGTGTTCACTCCTCTTCCACCTTCAGATTCCGACTGGCACACAAGCCAATCTACATCTTCAGGTCTAAGAAAATTGAAGGCAGCTGTCATACCCTAAAATTTGCCCACGATATTTCAAGCTTTTATTCACAAAACAGCTCAGATGGTCAACAGTCGACTGATTTGAACTAAAAGTCAACTATGGTCAAAGTACAGTCAAAATTCTTGATTTTTGGTCAACATACTTATGTTGAAGTAACATTCATCATTTGATTAAGGGTTGATCATGATTCATCAAGAAAAGTTCAGAAATCAACAAAACTCAGAGTTTCTAAATTAGGGTTTTGAACTAAAAGTCAACCCAACTTTGACTGATCATATCTCTCTCATACGTTATCAGAAATTTCCCAACAAAAGCTCATTCTCAAGGAAATCCAATTCTCTACAACTTTGATGTTGGGCCCAAGGTCAAGAAATGCTTCCGCGTAAGAGATATAAGCCAAAACATTACAGGTCCTTCCAGGAGCTCGCAAAAAGCAATTTTTTCTCAGAAGCCATATCCTCAAGATAAAATCCTCAAATTCAAAAAAGGTTCCAAAGTGGCTTGTAGAGGACATCTTGATATTTCCAAAAAGTCCTAGAGCACCTTCATATGATAAATATTGAAGGAGTTATGCCTTGTTAAAGTTGGCAAAATTTTGAAGAAATGCATGAAGGAGATATTGACTAAAATTGAAAATTCTCTAAATAGGCCCTTATTTCTTTGATCCAAACTTGACTCTAATATTGTTATAAGTCTCTTGGCCCAATACCATGCCATTTTATTATTTATTTTATTTATCTTGATTTTAATTCATTTTAAATTCAATTTAATTAAAATAAATAATGGAAAATCAAAGATTTGATTCTAGGTCTATTATATGATCAGAATATCGAGATTATATCAACATAATTAGATCAAATTTCGTGATTAGAGAGATTGGAAAGAGAAGAATGAAATTAGAGCTAATTTTAGAAGGTTTCCATGGTGATTTCAATCAAGATTCCAATCATAGATTTAACAAGATTTAGTTGAGTTTTGTTGACCTAACACCTTGTACTATAAGTACAGAAGGCATTCACAAGGTTTAAGGATGAAAAATTCTGCAATAAGGAGCCCTAACAAAGTCAAAAATCGTGGAGAAAAAGTGAGTTTGCAGTCAAGGATTTAGGTGGATTCAAGCAATTCTAAGAATCAGGAACGATTCTTCATCACTTTCTGAAGCTATTAGGATCATCACCATCAATTGGAACGTCCAGAAATGCGTGCATACACCTCACGGTTTGTGTCATATTTTTTGAATTCGATTATGCATATACAATCATTATAAATGGCATATGAATACATATTCTTGATCATGATGACATTTGCAACCTTTCTGGATATTTTAATTTGATTTTAGTCGCAGACACAAGGATCCACCATTGCTAGGGTTTGGAGTTCAAATTTGGGGATTCTTGAATTAAGGAAAATTGGCCCAAACCGTGGCCACCAATGGATTCAGAGGGAAGTTTACAATTGATCTATGTCTTTGGATTTTGTTTGTTCGTTGTTTTTGGTTAGGATCAAATTTGCAGGGGGCTAAGGAAACACGCAAAAACCGTGGCAAACAAAACGTTGCCTTTTTAGAATATTCGCGAGGAAGAAGATGACTAAGCCAGTGCACGTTTTTCCAAAATTTAAAATATAGCTTTGTTTATATTAATTTTGTTTCCATTACATGATAACATAAACGCGCAGATCTACTGGCAAAAGGCTTAATGGCATTCAGCGTGAGGGCCTGGGTTCGAACCCTACCCTCCACGCTATTATTTTGGTTATTTGTATCATGTGGCTTGCAGGATGATCCGGTGTTCACGCCTATATCAAGACTATGGTGCATCGCCATCTACCAACCCTAGGATCTCTGCAGAATCAGATCCAACGCACGCCATGATGAAGGCTCACCGTAGACCTCACAGGCTTGCCACACCTAATCACAGAGCTAAGTTTCTTTAATTTTTATTATTTTTAATTACATAAACCTTTTTATTTATTTATTTTTCTTATTTTTATTTAACTTATTTCGTTTAAACATTTTTTTATTATTTTAATAATTTCATATAACTATTTATTTTATTTAATCGAAGATTCGATTTTTTCTCACAACATTAAAAATAATTGTTTTTATAACAAAGAAGGATATTATTTTTCGTATGTTTTTTTCGTAAATTGATTAATTAGTTATAATTAATACAATAATTATTTAAAACCATGTAAATACCATATTTAATCACATATTCGATTTCCTTACTTTCTAAACAATTATTTAAATTGTTAAATTAATTGTTTTGCCTATTTTGGTTTAAATTAGGGTTTGTGCGAATAATCAAAAGATCTTTAATACACTAACCTTTCTCTTCTTCATTCTTAATTTTCAGGATTGATCAAGGATCGATGAAGGCTCAAGCCATTTGATTATTTTGAATTAATTACTCTCTTTTTCCTTTTGCCTTATTTTTCTATCCGCAGGTGTTTATTGTAATAGCGTAGGAATTTATATTTTCTGCCTTTAATTTCGCCATAATATTAATTGCTGTGGTTAGTAATCCTAGGGAGTGCAAGCCTGTTAATTAACATAGCTCACTTATCTACAAGATAAATATCTGAATTTAACCACATGATTGTGTCACACACACACCTTTAGGGTAACCCTTCTTATGTTGCATGTTGCCTTTTAATTACGATTCTAAAATAGTCAAGTCCCTCGAATATGAGGATACCTAAGCAAAACAAATGTTACTCTCAGTTCATCATCATAAGCTCATAGTCCCCTCGATGTTGCCTCGGTAATGATGATTGTCCCAATTGCTAAGGTATCCTCGTCGGTTGCCTAAAGATTAAATGACTATTCTATCCTTCCCTGAGACTACCTACCCTCTATATGGTAAGGACAATTTTATGGCGAACGATAATTTCTCGATGACCCTTAACATCCAATGAAAGGACTTCCTACCCTCCTTATGGCATGGATAGCCCTTTCAAACCGAAAAGCTAAAAGAACAATTTTCCTAACTTAGGGTAGGTGCTCCTGATTGCTTACTCTTTTCAAATTCAAAACTCTTTTTCCCACTCATTTTTAAATACTTTCAAAAACAAGGCTACGCTTATTTACAAGCTAAAGTCCTTAACAAAGTTTTTCAATTCACACACGACACTTTTCGAACAATTCAAACAACCAAAGTGAGCTAAGCAATTAAGAGCCCATGGATACAAAGGGTGCTTACACCTTCCCTTTGTATAACTTACCCCTCGAACTCAATCTCTTTTAAAGGTCTTTTTTCTGTTCTTTTAGCCTTTCTAAAATTGGATAAAATAAAAGTCGGTGGCGACTCTTGCTATCCGCAACATTTCAAAAAGTCAGTTCTCCCACCGTATTACAGTCTGCGTCTCGATGTCGCTGGACCATCCTAGGAACTGTTTGATCAATGCGTTCCTCTTCATCCCTATGTGGGACTTGCCTTTGGTATTCTGGCACAGGCCCGTTTTCTGGTGTTTCGAACATCCTCACATTCGACGTCTGTGGGGTAGGTTTAAGTGGAACCTCTGGGGTACTGAAGAAATATTCTATTCTGGCTATTTGACCAGCTAACAATGCCTAACTTTGATTGGTGTTATTTATCATGGGAGTAAAATAGTCCCAATTTGCTGAGTCAAAGAATTTACCATGTCATGATTACTTTCATCCATTTGTTGCCTTATCGACAACATTGACGTGGTGTTTAACGAAGGCGACGCTTGAGGGAAGTATCATGTCCCTTGTGGTTGACCACCTGGGTTGGACGAATTCCCAATATCCATAATATTCTCTATATAAGTCGATGGGGTTGTATGTAACCCCGCCATCATTGATGTAGGCATTCCGTAAGGATAAAAACTAGGAGGAACGGTTCCTCCTTGGAATAATGGTCTTGCCAGATTCATAGGCGACCGTATTTGATTCATTATGGACGAAACTACCGCTGGCGTCGACCCTTGGGTGGTTGTCGTTCTTGGTGAAGATAAAGCCGTTATGTTTTACAGAAGTGTACCAGTTTGGATTGTTTCCACTTCGTTTCTAGGGGGATCAGAAGCGTTGGTGTTATTACTAGACATCTCGTTTAATTGTCTGCCACTTCTTAATCTCATTCATACTCAAAAACACTACTTTGTGTTAATGAAGAACGTTCAAAACAACAGTTTATAACTATAATAAACATTAGCACAGGGTCCCACCAGGTGTGCCAATTTGTTTACCCAAATTTCTAGTAAACAACGCTAGTCTCTTATTTAAGGTTACAGACGAGATCAACTAGAGAATATCATAACTAATTGTGCTATGTTTGGTTTAAATGTAGTTTTTACTTGTATTTAATGCATAAAGGATAAAACTTGAAAAGGGTGGAAATGCACGGAATTTAAGGGAAAGGGCCAAAAAATGACATAAAAGGTGATAAAAAGTGCAAGAAGCAATAAGAATTTAAAGGGATTAAAAGGAAATCATTGCATAATAATGTAAAATGGTACGCATACGTACATTTCAGAAAGTTACACTCGTTTCTCACTAATTTGCACACAGATTCAGTATTCTTTTGCAAACGTAAAAATGCGGACCCTGAATCCTATGAACAAAGTCGTTTATATAGACTTTCAAATAATAATTGCCTTAACGCTCGACTAATAATCTGCCAACACGTGTCTCGACCATGAAGTCTTCGTCCATTAATTTTCCACGTGTCCCAGAGTAAAAACTGTTTGATCTTATCCATTCGCTGTCGATTCTTGGCGTCAAATGGTTGAAATAAGTCCAAAACCTTCTAAGTCTTTACCTCGGACTCCCTCTACACAAACTGCTTCTTCAACTTTCTGACTCAACCACAGTCAAACACCTTTAACGAAATCTCCCTTTTGACAATCGAAAACTTCACTTCCCTAACTCCCTTCTTTGGACATCTTTATGTTATCATTATTTATCCAAATAGCAAGTCGAAATCTTTAAGGTAACAATAGGTTGTCTTGCCAGCTTGATAGTATGTAAAGTGGATGAGTCTAAGCAAGATGGTGTTGTGTTATTGTCTTTGATGGCAACCTTGGATGTTCCTTAGAAGAGAACAAACGAAGAATTGCCAATAGTTCGCGATTGTGCGGAGGTATTTCTTGAGGATGTAAGTGATTTACCGTTGGAACGTGAAGGGGAGTTTGCGATCGACTTAGTTCCTGGAACTAGTTCTGTTTCGATGGCTCCATACCGGATGTCAGCTTCTGAGTTGAAAGGGTTGAAGAGCCAACTTGGGGATTTATTTGAGAAGAAGTTTATTCATCCTAGTGTGTCACCATGGGGTGCGCCTGTTTTGTTCGTCAAGAAAAAGGAAAGATCTATGAGGTTGTGTGTTGATTATAGACAACTGAACAAGGTGACGATTAAGAACAAGTATCCATTTATGAGGATTGATGATATGATGGATCAGTTGGTGGGGGCACGTATGTTCAATAAGATATATTTGAGGTCTAGGTATCATCAGATTTGCGTGAAGGCGAAAGATATTCAGAAAACTGCTTTTAGAATGAAGTATGGACACTATGAGTATTTTGCTATGCCTTTCGGTGTGAGTAATGCACCTGGTGTATTCATGGAGTATGTGAATAGAATATTTCATGAATATCTTGATAAGTTTGTGGTTGTGTTTATCGATGATATTTGGATCTATTCCAAGAGTGGAGATGATCATGCTGAGCAATTGAGGATTGTTTTATCAGTGTTGAAAGAGAAGAAATTGTTTGCTAAATTTTCTGAGTGTGAATTTTGGTTGAAAGAAGTGAGTTTACTTAGACATGTGATTTCAAATGAAGGTATTTCAGTCGATCCTTTGAAGATTGAGGTTGTACTCAATGGGAAGCTCCTAAGTCTGTTTTTGGGATTAGAAGTTTTCTTGGTTTAGCTGGTTATTATTGTAAGTTCATTGGGGGATTTTCTAAGTTGTCGTTACCGTTGATGCAGTTGACTAGGAAAGGTCAAGCTTTTGTTTGGACTTTGCAATGTGAAGCTAATTTTCAAGAGCTTAATAGAAGATTGACAACTGCTCCTATTTTGATTTTGCTAGATCCTTTGGAACCGTTTGTTGTGTATTGTGACGCTTCGTTGATGGGTTTGGGAGGTGCGTTGATGCAGAAATAACAAGTAGTAGCTTATGCTTCGAAACAACTTAAAGTTCATGAAAGGAATCACCCGACTCATGATTTAGAGTTGGCAATTGTGGTCTTTGTGTTGAAATTATGGAGACATTATCTTTATGGTTCGATATTTGAGGTATTTAATGACCACAAGAGTCTGAAGTATCTCTTTGATCAGAAAGAGCTTAACATAAGACAAAGGAGATGGTTGTGTTAGAACAAGATTTGTTCTGATCAATATTCTTAGTTTTGATGATAACAATGTATATGAATTTTGTATGAGATAATGTGGTACTCTAATACTATGCAATTTCCATTTCAGGAATTATATAAAAAGTATGCACAAAATCAGCGCAGGAAGCACTGACTCAGAAGGTTCAGCATGCAACATCAGAACATGGTCTGGCAAGACATCAGAAGATGGTCATGCAGAATCAGAACATGGTCTATGGAAGCATCAGAAGAACTTGAGATCAGAAGCAGAAGCACTGAAGTTCTCATGGTATCACGCTTAGAAGCACTTCAAGGTCAGAAGACAAGAAGATGCTCTGCACCAAGCTGTTTGACTCTGATGATATTCAAACGTTGTTTACACAAACATCAGATCAGAAGCAAGTACTAGCTGGCAGGCTACGCTGACTGACAAAAGGAACGTTGAAAGCTATTAAAGGCAACGTCAGTAGACACATCGAAAGCAAGGCTCGAGGTAGTTGAAAAAAGAGTGAAACATTAAATGCAATGTTGTACGGATCACGCAAAGCATTAAATGCTCCCAACGGTCATCTTCTCAAACGCTTATAAATTGAAGTTCTGATGAGAAGCAAGGTTACGAATTACGAATTCTGAATACAACACTTGCACAAATATACAGAAACGTTGTCAATTCAAAAAGCTCTCAAATTTCATCTTCAACCTTACTACATTGCTGTTGTAATATATTAGTGAGATTAAGCTTAAACTTAAGAGAAAATCACAGTTGTGATAATAGCTTTATTAGAAGCATTGTAATTCTTAGAATTTGTTTACATTAAGTTGTAAGAACTAGAGTGATCAGGTTGTTGATCATTATACTCTAGAAAGTCTTAGAGGGTATCTAAGCAGATTGTTCCTAGAGTGATCAGGTTGTGATCAGTATACTCTAGAAGACTTCAAAGTTGTCTAAGTGGAAAACCATTGTAATCTTGTGTGATTAGTGGATTAAATCCTCAGGTGAGGTAAATCACTCCAAGGGGGTGGACTGGAGTAGTTTAGTTAACAACGAACCAGGATAAAAATCATTGTGCAAATTGTTTTTATCTTACAAGTTTTAAAGCTACACTTATTCAACCCCCCCCCCCCTTTCTAAGTGTTTTTCTATCCTTCAATTGGCATCAGAGCGCCGGTTCTAAGGTGCAAGCACTTAACCGTGTTTAGAAAAGATTCAGGAAGAGAAAAACGCTTAAGTCAAGATGTCTGGTGAAAATCCAACAAATACATCTACATCTGGCTCTGCTGAGCAATTCAATGGAAATGGTAACAATGGTTATACTAGACCACCAGTATTTGATGGTGAAAACTTTGAATACTGGAAAGATAAACTTGAAAGTTACTTCGTTGGTCTAGATGGTGACTTATGGGATCTGCTGATGGATGGTTACAAACATCCAGTGAAAGCTACTGGTGTAAGGCTTACAAGACAAGAAATGAATGATGATCAAAAGAAGCTATTCAAAAATCATCATAAATGTAGGACTGTTTTGCTGAATGCTATCTCTGCTGAGTATGAGAAGATATCTAACAGGGAAACTGCCTATGATATATATGAGTCGTTGAAAATGACCCATGAAGGAAATGCTCAAGTCAAGGAGACCAAAGCTCTTGCCCTAATCCGGAAATATGAAGCCTTCAAGATGGAGGACGATGAAAACATTGAGAAGATGTTTTCAAGATTTCAAACGCTAACTGCTGGATTAAGAGTTCTGGACAAAGGCTACACCAAGGCTGGTCATGTAAAGAAGGTCATCTGCTATGAGTGCAATGAGCCTGGACACTTCAAGAATGAATGTCCAAAACTTCAGAAGGAGAATCCCAAGAAGAAGTTTCATAAGAAGAAAGGTCTTATGGCAACATGGGATGATTCAGAATTAGAATCAGAATCAGACTCTAAAGGTGAGCAGGCAAACCTTGCACTGATGGCCACAATGGATGATGGATCAGAATCTACATCAGAATCAGATTCTGAAGAGGTATTTTCTGAACTTTCTAGAGAAGAGTTAGTTTCCAGTTTAATTGAACTTCTGGAACTCAAGGCTCATCTTAGTATCAAATACAAAAAGCTGAAAAAGCTATTTGAATTTGAAACTAAGAAGCTGGAAGTGGAAAATTCTGAACTGAAGGAAAAAGTTTTAAAATTATCCAAAGATATTGGATCTCCTTCTGAATCAGAAAAATCCATTCCTAGTCTCAATCATATTCTGAAAGAATATGACTCGAGCTTCAGAAAGTTCCTATCTAGAAGTATTGGCAGAAGTCATCTTGCTTCTATGATATATGGTGTTTCTGGAAACAAAAGGATTGGCGTTGGCTATGAGGGTGATACCCCACAAAAATTTGAACCTATTAATGATTTGAAAATCACATACAAGCCATTGTATGATCAGTTCAAATATGGCCACTCACATGATATTAGGCTCACTTCACATGCTAAAAGTTTTAACACTTCACACACCAAGAAGCATGTGACACAACCTAAAAAATATCAAGCTGCCAAACCTAAAGAATATCATGCTGTTCCTCCTGTTACTTATCATGCTAAACCCAAGTTCAATCAGAACTTGATGAAAACTAACAAGAAAGGACCCAAGAAACTGTGGGTACCTAAGGAGAAGATAATTTCTGTTGCAGATATCCTTAGCAGCAAAGAAGACAAAGCATAAAACGTCATGGTACCTGGACTCTGGGTGCTCGCGACACATGACGGGAAGAAGGTCTATGTTCCAAGACCTAGTGCTTAAATCTGGTGGAGAAGTCAAGTTTGGAGGAGATCAGAAGGGCAAGATTATTGGCTCTGGAACCATAAGTATTGGTAACTCTCCTTCCATAACTAATGTACTTCTTGTAGAAGGATTAGCGCATAACTTATTATCCATAAGTCAATTAAGTGACAATGGTTATGACATAATCTTCAATCAAAAGTCTTGCAAGGCTGTAAGTCAGAAGGATGGCTCAATCCTATTTACAGGCAAGAGAAAGAACAACATTTATAAGATTGATCTTTCAGATCTTGAGAAGCAGAAGGTGACTTGCCTTATGTCTGTTTCTGAAGAGCAATGGGTCTGGCACATAAGATTAGGACATGCTAGTTTGAGAAACATTTCTCAGATTAACAAACTAAATCTGGTCAGAGGACTCCCAAATCTGAAATACAAATCAAATGCTCTTTGTGAAGCATGTCAGAAGGGCAAGTTCTCCAAACCTGCATACAAATCTAAGAATGTTGTCTCTTCCTCAAGGCCATTAGAACTTTTGCACATTGATCTGTTTGGACCAGTCAAAACAGCATCTGTCAGAGGGAAGAAATATGGATTAGTCATTGTAGATGATTATAGCCGCTGGACATGGGTAAAGTTCTTAAAACACAAGGATGAGTCTCATTTAGTGTTCTTTGAATTCTGCACTCAGATTCAATCTGAGAAGGAGTGCAAAATCATAAAGGTCAGAAGTGATCATGGTGGTGAATTTGAGAATAGATTCTTTGAGGAGTTCTTCAAAGAAAATGGTATTGCCCATGATTTCTCTTGCCCTAGAACTCCTCAGCAAAATGGAGTTGTAGAGCGAAAGAATAGGACTCTACAAGAAATGGCCAGAACCATGATCAATGAAACCAATATGGCTAAGCACTTCTGGGCAGAAGCAATAAACACTGCATGTTATATTCAGAATAGAATCTCTATAAGACCTATTCTAAATAAGACTCCTTATGAATTGTGGAAGAACAGAAAGCCCAACATTTCATATTTTCATCCTTTTGGATGTGTTTGTTTTATTCTGAATACTAAAGATCATCTTGGTAAGTTTGATTCTAAGGCACAAAAATGTTTCCTTCTTGGATATTCTGAACGCTCTAAAGGCTACAGAGTATACAATACTGAAACATTGGTTGTAGAAGAATCAATCAATATCAGATTTGATGATAAGCTTGGTCTTGAAAAGCCAAAGCAGTTTGAGAATTTTGCAGATATAGATATTGATATATCAGAAGCTGTAGAACCAAGTAGCAAAGTCTCAGAAGCTGAAAATCTCAGAAGCAAAGAATCAGAAGATCAAGTTGCTGCATCTTTAGAGAATTTCAGAATTTCTGAAGAGCCAACAGTCAGAAGATCTTCTAGACTCATCTCAGCTCACTCAGAAGATGTGATCCTTGGAAAGAAAGATGATCCTATCAGAACCAGAGCATTCCTTAAGAACAATACAGAATGTCAATTAGGTCTTGTTTCTTTGATCGAGCCAACTTCAGTTGATCAAGCTCTAGAAGATCCAGACTGGATAATTGCCATGCAAGAAGAACTAAATCAGTTTACAAGGATGTATGGGATTTGGTTCCTAGACCAAAAGGATTCAACATCATTGGTACAAAGTGGGTTTTCAGAAACAAGCTTAGTGAGAAGGGAGAAGTGGTAAGAAACAAAGCTAGACTGGTGGCTCAGGGATATAGTCAACAAGAAGGAATTGACTATACAGAAACCTTTGCACCAGTGGCCAGGTTAGAATCTATTCGCTTATTAATTTCTTTTGCCACTCAACATAACAATACTCTATATCAGATGGATGTCAAGAGTGCCTTCTTAAATGGTTATATAGATGAGGAAGTCTATGTCCACCAACCTCCTGGTTTTGAAGACTCTAAGTCTCCAGAACATGTTTTCAAACTTAAGAAATCATTGCATGGATTGAAGCAAGCTCCTAGAGCTTGGTACGAAAGATTAAGTTTTTTCCTTCTGGACAATGGTTTCACTAGAGGACAAGTGGATACGACTCTCTTCTGTAAAACATCTAAGAAGGACATTTTAATTTGTCAAATTTATGTTAATGATATTACTTTTTGGAACATCTAATGCTTTACTTGGAAAGGAGTTTGCTAAGTCTATGCAGGCTGAATTTGAAATGAGTATGATGGGTGAACTCAAGTATTTTCTTGGGATTCAAATCAATCAAACTTCTGATGGAACTTATGTTCATCAAACAAAGTATGTGAAAGAACTTCTGAAGAAGTTTAATCTTTCTGAAAGCAAAGAAGCCAAAACTCCTATGCATCCAACGTGTGTTCTAGGTAAGGATGAGGTAAGTAAGAAGGTAGATCAGAAGGTTTACAGAGGTATGATTGGATCTCTTCTATATTTAACTGCTTCTAGACCTGACATTCTATTCAGTGTTTGTTTGTGCGCTAGATTCCAATCAGATCCTAGAGAATCTCACTTAACTGCTGTTAAGAGAATTCTGAGGTATCTGAAAGGCACTACTAATGTTGGTTTAGTCTACAGAAGATCTAAAGAATACAACTTAGTAGGATTTTGTGATGCTGACTATGCTGGAGATAGAATTGAAAGGAAGAGTACTTCTGGAAGTTGTCAATTTCTAGGAAGTCATCTGATCTCCTGGTACAGCAAGAAGCAAGCTACCATTGCCCTCTCAACAACAGAAGCAGAATATGTTGCTGCTGCTGGTTGTAGCACACAAATGCTCTGGATGAAGAGTCAGCTAGAAGATTATCAAATATATGAGAGTAACATTCCTATCTTCTGTGATGATACTTCTGCCATATGTTTATCTAAGAATCCTATCTTACATTCCAAAGCTAATCATATTGAGATTAAACATCATTTCATTAGGGACTATGTTCAGAAGGGTGTTCTCTCTTTAAACTTTGTGGATACAGACCATCAATGGGCTGATATCTTTACGAAACCCCTCGCTGAAGATAGGTTTAAGTTCATTCTGAAAAATATCAGTATGGATTTATGCCCAGAATGAGAAGATGAGAAGATCTTATGTATGGTTAAATTCTGAAATGTGTTGGGATTATGTGTATATAAGAAGTTCTGATAATGATCAATTAGAAGTTCTGATTCTGTTATTACTAACGTTTCATTATCTAAGTTGATTCAGAATCTCTTTTAAAGCAAAACAGCTGTCACCAGTTTTCCAGAAAATGAACACGTGTTTACTATTTCTGGACAAGCATGCGTGCAGTTGAGAAGACGCCGCCCTAGGTAACTGTGCAAATCATTTCATTTTGTCACTTTACCTCTCCTAACGTCATATCTCATTAAATGCAAATTGATGTCATGTTTTTCTGTAATCATTTCACTTAAACCTTTTTGCAGTTATTATTTTCTTTTACCCAACCTTTTATATACTCCCCTTCATCTTCATTTCATCTTTTTCACTCTCTCTCTCTCTCTCTCTCTCTCTCTCTCTCTTCATTTGTCCCTCTCTTTTTGCATTCATCGCATAAACCCTAGTTTGTGTCTGAAACTTAGCATCTCATCATGAATCCTTCGTCAAGTTCCTCAAACCAAGCAGAAATGTCTTCCACTCAACTGGTTCTGAGCAAGCGTGGTTTTGCTCCATTGAAGACCTGTTCCATTCCTACTGCAGAGATGGAAGTTTTTTGTGAGTCTTCAGTGGACTTTGAAAATCTGAGAGCACATGGTTTCAAACCTGAAGCAAAGACAATGGCACAAGGATGGTCAAACTACCTTGATAGATTGGTTGGACCAATTTATCCGGCTCTTGTAAAAGATTTCTGGGCTCATGCAACGGTTACTCCAACTGCAATCATCTCCTTCGTGTTAGGGCATGAAGTTGTGATTATTGAGAAATTGATAAGGAAGCTGTACAACCTGGATGATGAAGAAGGATGTACTGGTCCACTTCCTGCCAGAGTTAGTTGGCCACAGGTTGAAGGACAAATATCTTATGCTACTGGTCTTCAATCTCACCAAACTGGTACATTGAGGGCGTTCTATCAAGTCTGGGCTGAAATCATTCTGGGATCTCTTCATCATAGAAGAAGATCATTATCCTCCATGTACATTAGTCCTGATCACAAATACACTCTCTTTTGCATTGGAAGAAGAATTGAACTGAACATATCCAATATTCTGTTTCAGAATCTGAAGATGGCTATTGAAGAGTCAAGAGATGAAGAACGTGAGAAGTATCCTTATCTTCAAAGAAATACTATTCCTTTCGCCAGAATGATCTCAGACATTCTGATAGAAAGTGATTTGATGGACTCTCTAAGGACTATTGGAACGTCCAAATTCTGTGGAGCCATTCAAGGGCATGTCATCAATGCTTTTGATCTGCTAAGACTGGAACTTATCACGAAGGTAACTTCGGTTCCTGCAATCTCCTCAGATATTCTGACCAGAAGAATTCCAGTTGAAGGCTTTGATACCTTGTTCCAAGCAGAACTTCATAAGGCTGTTAAGCACTATTTGGAAGCTTCTGTAAGAACTCAATCTTCTGTTGATCCTGCGTGGATTCGTGGAAGAGTGCTTCCTTCTCTGGCTGACCTTCATAAGAAGGATCAGAAGAAGCAAGAAGCAAGGCTAAAAAGAAAGGCTCAAGAAGAAGAAGTCAAGAAAGCCAAGAAGCAAAGGGTCACCTTTGATCCTATCAAAGTAAATTCTAAGGAATTTCAAGACCAGCGCATCAGGGAGTCTTTCCGTACTGTAAGAACTACAAATTTTCCCAGGCAAGTATACCAACCAGCTCCTTTTGATCCTTAATCTTCTATCCAACCTTCTCCTTCTGAACCTCACAACACCTTCACCATTCCAAATCCTCCTCAACCATCTCTTTCTACACCTGTTTTGAACCCCACTCCACTAAATGTCTGTCCTCCCACACCCACTGATATACCTTCCTCATCAACCATCTCCACAGATATTCCAACTTCTTCAACCACAGCACTTCCACCTTCTATATCCCATCCCTTTCCTACCAGACAATCCAACCCATACTGCCTTCTCTACCCTAACTACAAATTCACTTTCAATCCTCCTGAACTTGAACCTCATATCTACCTGGAGCTGTTCAGACAAGAAGTTATCAGTAGGATGGATCTCTTGAAAGATGCCTTCTTCAATGATCTTGATGATGTTTCTACTAGAAATCTCTGGAGAAGCTTTCGCCAAGATTTTCAAGTTGGAGCCATGGCTGTTCAGAAGAGACTAGTGGCTGCTGCCCCTGGTTATGCTGGATATCTTCTTGAAGTTGATGGTGGAAAGTATTTTCATCCAATCAGAAACAGGAGAGTTCTTGAGGAGAAGATGTTTGTTGATGAGCTGTTGGACAATCCTTGCAGGGATATTGTGGTCTGAAGACCTAAGTATCCAGTTCTGACTGGAGACTTCAAGTCCTTGTTTGACTTTCTAAGGGAAAAGCCTTCTGAGGAAGACCCCAATTTGGTCATTCCAAAAGTTGTTGACCCGCCAGAAGTTGAAGGTCCTTCTGCCCCAAGGAATCTTGCTGCCATTCTTCAAGCTCTTGAGAATGGAGATTCTAATCTTCCTGCTCCTGAGTATGAAGAAGATGTTGATATGGGAGAAGCTGATGCTGAAGATCATCCTGCTGATTCTATTCATGTTGAGGAAAATCAAGATGATGATCTCACTATGGAAGCTGCTGTTGAGAATGTTGTCCCTCTGGACAGAAGCTGTGAAGCTTCTTCTGGTGAACCTTCTCTTCTGGTGAAGACTCTAGAGGTTATTTAGAAGAACCAAGCTGAGCTAGCTTCTCGAATGGACAAGCAAGAAGACACCAATGTTGAGTTCCGCTCTTTCATGGAGAGGCAGACTGAGAGCAATGCCGGGATTCATGACATGCTGGCCAAGATTATGTCTAAGCTAGGGTCGTCTTAGTCCTTTGTGTCTTAGTAGTTGTTTCTTTGTTTCTTGCATCTGTCTTCTATGCATCTTCCTTGTACCTTTTGATAATTCTCTTTTGCTATCAATGAAAATTATCTTCTTTTCTCTCATATTGTTTTGTTTTTCATCTGAATCTTTTGTGTTTTTGATGTTATGACAAAAAGGGGGAGAAAATGTGATAAATGATCTGATTTATATTATCAGTTGCTGGGAGAAAGTCTCCACATTTCTAATAAGAATTTGCAAGTTCTATGTCTTTGAGTGTTTTGCAGGAAGTGAAGATATTCTTAAAAGCTCAACATGAGAAGCAAAGACATGGGGAAAAGCAATTCTGTATGGAATCAAGCTCATGGAAATTGAAGCAAGCTGAGTGCTATGAAGCTTCAAGATCAGAAGAAAGAAGGATGAATGTTATGATATTCTGATGATAGAGTATGCTCTAACACATTCTTATTCCTTATATGTTCTGATGCATGTTTTAGTTCTAAATATGCTCTGAAACATTATTGTTTATGCTCTGATACGTATTATATGTTCTGATACATATATTATGTTCTGATTCATTCATGCTCTGACTTTTGTCGTTTAGTTTGTTCTGTAACATTTCAGGATGTAGAGATGCTCTGATGATGCTCTGGTACATTCAACAATGTTCTGATACAATCTAGCATGCAATGATTCAAGAAGAAATTCAAGCACTGAAGCTGTCCTATGGAAGCAAGAAGCATAAGCTATGAATGTTCTGAAGATCTAAGCATATGTGATCGTCTCAACTGAAATGGAAAATACTCAGGGAAGTCCTTTATTTATAAATTTCTTCCAGTATTTATTTCAGGGGGAGATTATTTATCTCAGGGGGAGATTGTTAATCTTAGGGGGAGACATATTCACACACTATGTTTATATGCTTATGCTATAGCTGTGTAATTGTCTTTAGCCGTCTGATATTCTGATTGCAAATTCATATCATTTATATATGTTTTTGTCATCATCAAAAAGGGGGAGATTGTTAGAACAAGATTTGTTCTGATCAATATTCTTAGTTTTGATGATAACAATGTATATGAATTTTGTATGAGATAATGTCGTACTCTAATACTACGCAATTTCCATTTCAGGAATTATATAAAGAGTATGCACAAAATCAGCGCAAGAAGCACTGACTCAGAAGGTTCAGCATGCAACATCAGAACATGGTCTGGCAAGACATCAGAAGATGGTCAAGCAGAATCAGAACATGGTCTGTGGAAGCATCAGAAGAACTTGAGATCAGAAGCAGAAGCACTGAAGTTCTCATGGTATCACGCTTAGAAGCACTTCAAGGTCAGAAGACAAGAAGATGCTCTGTACCAAGCTGTTTGACTCTGATGATATTCAAACGTTTTTTACACAAACATCAGATCAGAAGCAAGTACTAGCTGGCAGGCTACGCTGACTGACAAAAGGAACGTTGAAAGCTATTAAAGGCAACGTCAGTAGACACAGCGAAAGCAAGGCTCGAGGTAGTTGACAAAAGAGTGAAACATTAAATGCAATGTTGTACGGATCACGCAAAGCATTGTGCAAATTGTTTTTATCTTACAAGTTTTAAAGATCATTGTGCAAATTGTTTTTATCTTACAAGTTTTAAAGCTACACTTATTCAAACCCCCCCCCCCCCCCTTTCTAAGTGTTTTTCTATCCTTCAGGTTGGAATTCCTTAAAGATTATGATTTTGGATTGAACTATCATCTGGGTAAGGCGAACGTTGTTGTTGATGCTTTGAGTATGAAATCCCTACATATGCCTATGTTGATGGTGCAAGAATTGGACTTGTTAACAATTTAGAGACTTGAGTTTGGTATGTGAAGGCACTCCTAATAATGTTAAATTTGGGATGTTGAAACTGACAAGTAGTATTCTTGATGAGATTAGAGCGTGTCAGAAATCTGATATTGGTTTAGTTGATCGGTTTACTTTGATCAACCAAGGCAAGGGAGGTGACTTCTGAATTGATGAAAATGGTATAATGAAGTTTGGTGATCGGGTGTGTGTTTTTGATGTTGTTGAGCTTAGGAAGAGCATTCTTGAAGAAGGACACCGTAGTGGATTAAGTATTCATCTTGGTGCTACCAAGATGTATCACGATTTGAAAAATTTGTTTTGGTGGCCTGGAATGAAGAAGGAAATTGCTGAGTTTGTTTATTCTTGTTTGACTTTCCAGAAGTCAAAGATCGAGCATCAGAAGCCGTATGGATTTATGCAACCGTTGTTTATTCCTTAGTGGAAATGGGACATCATATCTACGGATTTTGTTTCTAGTTTACCAAAGACGGTTAAGAACTGTGAAGCTATTTGGGTTATTGTGGACAGGTTGACAAAGTCTGTTCACTTTATACCGATGAGAATGCATTATCCGATGGAAAAGTTAGCTCAGTTGTATATTGAGAAGATAGTGAGTCTACATGGTATTCCTTCGAGTATTGTGTCTTATAGAGATCCAAGACTTACATCTAAGTTCAGGGAAGGTTTACAGAAAGCTTTGGGTACTAAGTTGAGATTGAGTTCTGCTTATCATCCGCAGACTGATGGTTAGACAGAAAGGAAAATTCAGTGGTTGGAAGATATGTTGAGTGCTTGTGTGTTGGAAAAAGGTGGTGCTTGGGATAGTTATTTACCTTTGATTAAGTTTACCTACAACAATAGTTTTCATTAGACTATTGGTATGGCTCTGTTTGAGGCTTTGTATGGTAGGAGGTGTAGGACGCCATTATACTGGTATGAATCTGGTGAGAGAGCTGTAATTGGACCGAAGATTGTTCAACAAACTACAGAGAAGATTAAGATGATTTAGGAGAAGATGAAAGCTTCTCAGAGTCGTTAGAAGAGCTACCATGATAAGAGGCGAAGAACAATTGAGTTTTAAGAAGGAGATCGTGTATTTGTAAGAGCTACTCCTATGAGTGGTGATGGTCGAGCATTGAAGTCAAAAAAGTTGATGCCGCATTTTATTGATCAGTTTCAAATTACGGAAAAGTAAGGGAAGTAGCTTATCGTATTGTTTTACCACCGACGCTTGTGAATTTGCACAATGTGTTTCATGTGTCTCAGTTGAGAAAATACATTACGGGTCCTTCTCTTGTGATCCAAGTGGATGATGTACAAGTGAGGGACAACCTGACGGTTGAAGCATTTCCTATAAGGATTGAAGACCGAAAGTTGAAGCAACTGCGTGGTAAAGATATAGCATTGGTCAGAGTAACTTGGGGAGGACCAGCAGGTGATAATGTTACTTAGGAGCTGGAGAGTCAGATGAAAGACTCTTATCCTGAACTATTTACTTGAGGTACGTTTTCAAGGACGAAAACTCTTTAGTGGGGGAGAGTTGTAACATCCCATAATTTCCATTATTTAATTTAAGTGGAATTTGAATTATTTATTTTGATTAATTAGCCTTTTTGGTGAATTATTGGGAAAAATATGAAAATAAGTGATTGAGTTGGTGTGACAGTTAGTAAAAGGGGAGGTGTTATCTTATACGCCTCATATTAAGTCATTATATTTTTCATAAAAATAAAGGAAATTGGAGAGAAGAAAAATAGAAAGCAAAAGAGGAGAAGAAGAGAAGAATCAAGGGTACGTGAAAGAGTAGAGTAAGAGGAATAGGACTTTCAAGAATATTTGGCTAAGGTAAGGGGTGACTAATCCTTTTAGACTATATTATTAGTTTAAAGATGATAGGACTGATTATGTATGTTGTTAGACGATAGGACTGGTCTAGAGGGGGGTGAATAGACCACCTTTTTCCGACTTAAGAAAATTTTAGTTATTTGAAACGTGACTTCCCTGAATCACTTAATCGTCTAAACTTGATTATGTTATCGGGGACCGGATATGTGCACTAAACCGAACGAATGAAAATGTCAAGTGATGAATTACGTTTTAACGAATATCTCAATTGTCTCAATTTCACACTATATGGTATATTACTCACAATGAACGTTTTCACTAAAATTTGAACAAAAATTTGATTGAGTAATTTTATCGAACACTTGGTGATCGATATTTTACCTAACCTTAGTTTTTGTTCAACAATGGAAGTAAACGAAAACAAATGGAAATACGATAAACTAAAAGCAATAAGGAACACAATATTTGTTTAGGCAGTTCCTCTATCGTCCTCGCAGGAGTACGTCTGCCCCTAATTTCAAATGAAATTAGGAAAGTTTTATTAGATTGCAAAATGTTTAACAAGGATAGAAAGTACCAATCACCAACAACACACATGCAATAAAATTGAATACAATTCGATCCTCCCCTTGATTCAAGTTGAATCAAGTCAATGTCTAAGATCTTCACGATCAAGACCCCGATCGTTCCTTTCTCAATCCTCCGGTTGTAGCAAGTTTGTTGAGTAGATCTTCAATCTCTCAAACCCTTATGCACGGCTGAATTGATTACCAAAGAGAATCGATCGTCAAAAACCTTCGAACAAAATCTTTAATGAAGAAGGAAAAACCCTAAGGTTTTATACAAGAAACACCCTCAACAATCTTCACTCGAACAAGATGAATGTCTACCGTCGAATCTCGAACAAGAAAAACTCTACCGTCGAACATTATCAACACACGTTCCTTACTTCGATCGAGAAAGATGCTTATGTGTGATTCTCGATCAATAAGCGAAAGGTTGAAGATGAGAAGAAGCTGAGTCTATATTTCACGTTTCTTGTTGTTTTTTCTTGAGAATGATCACTTGAGTATTTATACCACATACAATGCATAGATCAAAATGAACACAGCAGAAAACCAAATTATTAGCGACAGGTCGACCTGCTCTCTGCATAGGTCGACCTATGTAATGCTTTGCACCTGAAAAATGGAGCCAAGTGAGACCTTTGTGTCGACCTAAAGGGTCGGCATACGCATTCCCGTGGATTCCCCAAAAGGCCATGCGTCGACCTAATGAAGTAATGCGTCGACGCATTCCATTCTTGCACTTGAGCAGCCAAACTTTGATGCGTCGACCTGAAGGGTCGGCGTGCGCATTCCCGTGAATACCTTAAAAACCCAATGCGTCGACCTAAGAAGGTGATGCATCGACGCATTCATCCTTCACCTGACTTTCTTCACAAATGGCTTGCAATAGGTCGACCTATGATGTGTGTGAGTCGACCTATTGGTGTTTTGTGTCCAAAAATGCTTGTCTTGGTTGCATGTGCTTGATTTTTATGTTTCCACTTAAGTTGCGGTTGATTCACAATATTTTGACAGCATGAAAACAACACCTTGCCCTCACATACTCCCCCTTTTTGATGATGGCAAAATTTGTGAATCTTAGTCGAGGTGTTGCTTGTCTGAAATGAATGCTCCCCCTTTCTTTATGCTCCCCCTTTCTTGGTGCGTTTGTTTTCCATTGCTTGTTGATTCACTCGGTTTTCTCCCCCTTTGACAACATCAAAAAGAGACAGATAATATTATACATATATGACGGAATACCATATCTCAATCTTGATCATTATTAAGCCCTTTTGCAATCATAATCATAAAGCACTCATTCACATAAAACAATTCTTAATGATAAAATAAACGGCAATATAACATAAACAGCTAAACGATAATGAGCACATAGCTCAATTCAAATCCTTACACAAACACAAAGTACGGTAGAATTATGTCTAGCAGAAAATAAAATTAAGTCACAAAATACAAATAAAATGTTCATGACAATATGGAAATGTTGAATGCAAAGAAAATCAAAAGAGAACACTAGGCATTGGCATCATCATCTCCTTCTTGAGCCGGTGGTGGTTGTTGAGCTAAACGAACTGGAGGAATAGGGTAGTGTTGCATGAAAGCACTAGTGAAGGATGAGATTTGGTTGCTCTGGGCATCCGACATGCCTTAGAGCGTGTTGTACCTTTGCTCTTGAAGTGTTGAGTAGGCGGTAAACTGAGCACCTTGCTCAGTGACACGAGCGGTTAGAGTAGTTAGGCGCTCATTCATCAAATTTTGATTTTCCATTTGTTGAAGACGCATAGCCTCCATCAATTGTGTAATATTTGAGCCGCCAGTTTCAGCACCCACATCTTCATCTTCATCTTCACCTGCAATATCTTCCTCTTCATCAATGTTCATTTCGTCCTCATCTTCTCTATTGAGATCCGGATTGTTGCCTCGTAGAACAGCACCATAGGCACCCGTGGCGCGATTGTAGAAAAATCCCATCATATTCAGTGTCTTCTTGGTGAATTCTTGGTCAATGGATATGGTCTTCTTTGGAAGCCGCTGAGGTGGAATGTTGACTTTGTTAAGCACCCATTGGATAAGAGATGCATATCCAATAGCGATTCCTCTACCTGATTCCTTTAATTCAAACATACGCTTCACAATAAAATGAGGCCAATTGACCGGAATTCGGCTCTTGATCAACCAAACTAAGTACACTTCTTGTTGGTCAACACGAGAATATCCAGCTTGTTTGGGTCGGATGATTCGTGCCACAATGCATTGTAGAATTCTGTCAACAATGTTCAAGAGACCTGTAGTAGCGGACCGAGGAAACAAATTGCTTTGGACTATATGGTCAGCATGAGGGCGCCGCAACATGTTCTTCAGAGCAACATTATAGTCAAATTGGGTCATCACATTTGTATCAGTTACCGTGACGGCATTCTCACGGAGTGGAAACAGACCCAATTGCCTCCAAGTGTTGTCGGTGATGGCGTATGTGGTTGTACCCATATGAAAGTTGAAGGAACTCCCTTGGAAGTGTCCTTGCATACCATTATAGAAAACCCTTACCAGATCCTCATTGTACTCATGGCTTAGTTCAAGAAAAGTACCCAAATTTTGAACTTCAATTAGTTCCATTACTTGTTGAAGATGAAGTCTTCGTAGAGTTCCTGTGAATAGCATGAATTGTTTGATGACTTTTCGGGTTCTGAAATGGGAAGAGTAGGATTCCATAAGAGCATCAGGAATGAGAGTTAAGGCATCCTCTACTTCAGGTTATTGTTGAGAGGAAGAGTCTTCTCTGCTTGCTCTCTTTCTCAGTGATTTGTGGGAAGCCATGGATGAGTGAGAGAGAGGAGATGAGTGATGCTTAGGGTTTTTGGGAGAGGGTCGGCGCAAGAGGAGAAGGAAGATACTGATATTGCTTTGTGTTCCCTTTTAAAAATGTAACCTAATTTTGAAATTTTGCGAACGATGCGTCGACCTATGCAGTGGATGCATCGACGCATTAGCCTTAAATTTTTAAAATTTATTTTTGAGTAGGTCGACTCACATAAAGAGTAGGTCGACCTAAGGCTTGCAAATTTCAAATTTTGGTAGTATGCAATGAATGAATGCATGTTATGAACAAATCTTGCATAGAATAAACATATTGATGAACACATTTTAACTTTACCATGGTGATACATTACCATGAAATGAGTTTTAAGGTTGAAACGATATTACCTTTACACAAGGGAGATGAGAAACAAGCCCTCACATATCCTTTAATGAACACTTCAAACATTGTGAGAGCATAGATAATAAATAAAGCATATGCAACTACTCATAGTTGCAACCTATCCGATATATCAAGGACGCCGAGTTCCCTACGGATGTGAAAGAAGGGCTCGATAGCTAGTGGTTTTGTAAAGATGTCGGCAAGTTGATTTTTGCTATCAACATGCTCAAACACTACATCACCCTTCTCAACATGATCCATAAGGAAATGATTTCGTATTTCTATGTGTTTAGTGCGAGAGTGTAAGACCGGATTTTTGGTTAGATTGATAGCACTTGTGTTATCACAAAAGATAGGAATATGATCAAGCTTGACATTAAAGTCAAGTAATTGTTGCTTGAGCCAAAGTATTTGAGCACAACAATTACCAGCCGCCACATATTCCGCCTCGGCGATTGACAAAGCAACGGACACTTGTTTCTTGCTATGCCAACTAACCAAGGAATTTGAAAAGAAGTGACATGTTCCACTAGTGCTTTTCCTATCCAATTTGCACCCGGCAAAGTCGGAATTGGAATATCCAACCAAAGAGCAATCACTACCTTTGGAGAACCATAAGCCATGCTTAGTTGTACCTACAAGATACCTAAGTATGCGCTTAACGGCATTTAAGTGAGACTCCTTGGGACATGATTGATATCTTGCACACATGCATACATTAAACATAATATCGGGACGGGAAGCGGTAAGGTAAAGTACGGAACCGATCATACCTCTATACCTTTTTACATCAATCGGCTTACCATGTTCATCCCGATCAAGATTTACCGCGGTAGGCATAGGAGTGTCAATGGCCTTGGACTTTGCCATATCAAACCGTTTGATGAGTTCTTGACAATACTTGGTTTGACTCACAAACGTTCCTTCTTTTAGTTGTTTTATTTGAAGTCCAAGGAAGTAGTTTAGTTCACCCATCATGCTCATTTCAAATTCTCCCTGCATAAGCTTAGAAAACTCCTTTACAAGAGTCATGTTAGTAGAACCAAAGATAATATCATCCACATACACTTGAACTAATATTGAATGCTTTTCATGTCTCTTAATGAATAGGGTAGTATCAACTTTCCCTCTTGAGAAACCTTGATTAATTAGAAAATTGCTAAGCCGCTCGTACCAAGCTCTAGGAGCTTGTTTTAAACCATACAAGGCACGCTTAAGTTTATAAACATAATCAGGATAATCAACATTTTCAAATCCGGGAGGTTGAGATACATAAACTTCTTCATTAATAAACCCATTTAGAAAAGCACACTTAACATCCATTTGATAAAGCTTAAAGTTTTGTGAACATGCAAATGCAATTAACAAGCGAATTGCCTCAAGTCGGGCGACTGGAGCATAGGTCTCCTCATTGTCGATCCCTTCCTCTTGGCTATACCCTTGAGCAACAAGACGGGCCTTGTTGCGAGTGATGATACCGTTTTCGTCTAGTTTGTTCCTAAACACCCATTTAGTGCCAATTACTCGATGGTCTCGCGGAGGAGGGACAAGGTCCCATACCTCATTTCTCTTAAATTGGTTTAGCTCTTGTTGCATAGCTAAATACCAATGCTCATCGACTAATGCATCTTTTGAGTTTTTAGGCTCAATTTGAGAGACGAAAGAATAATAAAAACAAAAGTTACTTATCCTTGACTGTGTTGTCACCCCTTTTGATATGTCTCCTAGAATTTTCTCCATAGGATGGTCCTTAGAAGATTTCCATGCAAGAGTAAGATCACTCTTCTCGCCTGGTTGATCTTCTACTTTCTCTTTAGGTGTTTGATCCACTTCCTCTTCATTATTCTCGGGTAAGAGGGATTCTTTATCTTTCTCAAGCTTGGTATCTGGATCAATAAGTAAACTCTCAGTTGAGACACCTGCACCATTAAGAACACTACCTTTTCCGACAACTTTCGGACAAGACTCATCAAAAGAGACATGTACGGACTCTTCAACAATATGTAACCTTTTGTTGTATACTCTATAAGCTTTACTAGATTGAGCATATCCTAGAAAGATACCCTCATCCGCTTTTGCATCAAACTTGCCAAGATTTTCTTTTCCATTGTTTAGAACAAAGCATTTACATCCAAATACATGAAGGTGAGAAATGTTCGGTTTTCTCCCTTTTAAGAGTTCATACGGTGTTTTGTTTAAAATAGGACGTATCAGGATCCTGTTCAGAACATAACAAGCCGTATTAATGGCATCGGCCCAAAAATATTTTGGAAGCCCATGTTCATTTATCATAGTTCTCCCAAGTTCTTCCAACACACGATTTTTACGTTCCACAACTCCATTTTGCTGGGGGGTTCGTGGTGCAGAGAAATTATGATTAATGCCATGAGTGCCACAAAACTCTTCAAAGAGATGGTTTTCAAACTCACCTCCATGATCACTTCGGATGGATACTATGTTAGTGTTTAATTTATTTTGAATTAACTTGGCAAATTTCTCAAATGCGGAGAAGGTGTCACTTTTATTTGCTAAGAAAATCGTCCAACAATATCTAGAAAAGTCATCAACTATGACATACCCATAATAGTTTCCACCAAGACTTTTTATTCTAGATGGTCCAAAGAGGTCCATATGGAGAAGTTCAAGAGGTCTTGTAGTTGAAACAATGTTTTTAGATTTAAAAGAGATCCTCGTTTGCTTCCCCATTTGGCACGCATCACATAAGTGATCTTTGGAAAACTTTATTTTAGGTAGGCCGGACACTAAGTCTTTTGAGACGATTTTATTAAGCAAATCAAAGTTGACGTGAGCTAAACGTCTATGCCAAAGCCATGAGTCTTCACTCATAGTTGCTAGACATTTTGCTTCAATCGAGGATACATCATTTAGATCAAACATGTATACATTATTTACCCTCAGGCCTTTGAACACATCATCTTTCTTGTCATCATTTCGAATTATGCAACTTTCTTTAGAAAATGATACTGAGTATCCTTTGTCGCATAATTGACTGATGCTAATAAGATTGTGTTTAAGGCCCTCAACTAGAAGGACGTCAGAGATAGTAGTAGAAGAGAGATTACCTACACTACCTTTACCGAGTATTGCTCCCTTGTTGTTATCACCATAGGTCACAAATCCTTTCTTCTTAGCCACAAAGTCATAGAATAAAGATAAGTCACCCGTCATATGTCTTGAGCATCCGCTATCTAGAAACCATCTTCTCTCGGATGGCTCAAGACATTCCACCTACAAATTTAAACAAGGGAAATAGGTACCCAATTTTCATTGGGTCCTTGTGTGTGAGTGAAACAAAGGTTGCTCTTGGGAGTCCATTTGAAATGCCTTTGGGAACCAAGAATCTCCTAAAGCGACATTTTTTAATGGTATGTTCATTTTTGCAACAATATAGACATCTTGAGTTTGAGTAGTCATCACATTTACTAGATTGATCTTTTATCACATAAGTGTATCGTTGATACGGATTTATCATACTGTTTTTGAAATGTGATCGATCAATAGCATATGTGATTTTTGGTTGTGAGGCCATGTCTAATTTGGATTTGATAGTTTTAACTTCTTTTTGCCAAATGTGACAAGTTTCACATCCTCCCCACTTAAACCAAGGACCTTTGTCAACAACGCCTGTGTCTTTGATACTTTTGATCATAGATTCCTTGAGAGTTTCTAATTCCTTTTCGGAATCGGAAACTTTCTTCTCAAGGTATTTAAAAATTCTTTTATTTGAGGCTAAGCGTTGAAATGCTTCCTTAGCTTCATGATGCAAGGTATCAAAGGCATGCTTTAATTCAAAATAAGACATAGTGTCATACCCCAACTTTTGACCTAAGATACTGTGGTGGTCGTTTTCTTTACCTCCCCGTTTCACTTGGGAGGACGGCACGCTAAACCCTTCACGCGAAATTTGGAAGGAGAATGCGCCCGTGGTGGGATGAATTTTGTTTCAGTTCTTCCTACGATATCACACGAACTTTCTTATTTGTCCTACGAGTAGGAAAGGGGAAAAAAGATCTCAACTAAACCCTAGGAGTTTGCTAAGTGTGGGGATTTCACCTAGACTAGAAATTCTGGAGTCCGGGAGGTCGGTTATACATAGGGAAGTGTTTAAACACCCTACATATATGTAGTACTCTACAGGAACCTTCTCTGTGTCATTGTGTTTGTGTTTATTGCTAATGATTGGGAAAGTTTCTCCTTTGTATTAGGAGAAGGAATTGAATTGATTTTAAAAGACAGACAGACAGACGAACTGACTATTTTTGGTATTTTATTAGCTCGCTGAGATTCCTTGTGAACCTCATGCCTACATATCCCTAGTGGAAGTCAGAGCTTAATGTAGTTCGGGGAACTAACTAGGGAAACTAATTATTTTTGGTGCCTTGCTTGAAGCTCAAGGTTGAAGCTTGGAATTAAATCTCTGTTTACAGTAAAGAGACATGAAATCATCTCTACAGAGAGGTATTTGTACCATTCTACCACAAACATTTAAAGAGTGACAGAATAACTGAATTCATTTCATTCAAGAGGGGGACCTTACTTGTGTATGTGCAAGTATACCAGTCAAATGCCTCTTAAATGAAAGAAGGATGCTCATCCAAATTAGGAAAAGTTACCACATGTCTGGGTTTTACTGCCAGCTCATGCCTTTCAAAATCCTAAATGGGAGACTTGATTAAAATTGAAATGAAATGTTTGTTTGAATGTGGTAGAGTAGTAAAAATATCTCTCTATAAAGATAAGCTATGTCTATCTACTGTATAAAAGATTTGACTTTAGCTGGCTTGTATGAGGCCCAAGCTTGAGGCTTTTTGATTGATTTATTAATATTATTGACTCTGGGAGATGACTCCACTGGGGATTAATTACAGGGTATTTTAGTGTTCTGTACAAAGCCCAGAATTGAGGCTGACTCTACTTAGGGAGACTCTATTTATGTGCCTTGTACAAAGCCTAAGGTTGTGGCTGACTGTTGAGGATAATTGAATGAATGACTCTATTTTATGTGCCTTGTACAAAGCCCAAGGTTGTGGCTACTGAGTGATGAAGAACTCACTGGGGAGACTCTATTATCTGCCTTGTACAATGCCCAAGGTTGAGGCAGACTCTTGACAGGGGAGTTTTATTGTTTGGGTGCCTTGTATGAAGCCCAAGGTTGAGGCTAACTGTTTTTTTGTTGGTTTTGACTCTACTGAGGAGATTTTATTTATTAAAAGACTGTTTTTCTTTGGAAGCTAACCCTTTCCAGGGATTTTGACTCAGCTGGTGAATTTGTCTGTTAAAAGACTGACTTTATCATGTTTTTTGGAGGCTGACCCTTTCCAGGGGTTTTGACTCTTTCGGGGAAATTATCTCCTAAGAGAAATGACATTTTTATTAATTGACTTTGGAGACTAACCCTTTCCAGGGGTTTTTATTAAAATGAAGGAATGTGTGGAAGCTAACCCTTTCCAGGGATTTTGACTCAGCTGGTGAATTTGTCTGTTAAAAGACTGACTTTATCATGTTTTTTGGAGGCTGACCCTTTCCAGGGGTTTTGACTCTTTCGGGGAAATTATCTCCTAAGAGAAATGACATTTTTATTAATTGACTTTGGAGGCTAACCCTTTCCAGGGGTTTTTATTAAAATGAAGGAATGTGTGGAAGCTAACCCTTTCCAGGGATTTTGACAATTTAGACAGATGTTGGAGGCTAACCCTTTCCAGGGGATTTTGTTAATATGAATGGCAGAAAGATTATCTAGTGGAGACTTCTTGTTTAAAGCCCAAGATGAAGGCTGACTCAATGCTGAGGATGACCAAACATGGATCCTAGACTCTTCTAAGGAAGATTGATGAAGATAAGGGTGACAAAGACTGTCCATGTCTCTCGTTCCAAAAAGTGTACTCAATGCAAAATTGAGACAAACTTAGCTTGTTTAAAGTCTGGTTTAAATTGGAAGAAACTCACCAGGGTAGGCTAAAAAGGTGACTAAAGACCTGTTCCTATGTTTATAAGAAACCTGATGGGTCCTTGTATACAAGCTCAAGAGGAAGCTGGAAATGCTTTTAAGAACCCTGTGGGTCCTTGTACAAAGCCCAAGAGGAGGCTAATCGAGGGTCCTTGTTATAGCACAAGAGAAAGCTTATGTGGTTTTTGAACTTATTTTGGCTCTAAGCAAATGGGTAAGAGGTTTCACCGGGAATAATTCCTCTTTGGGTGGATGTGTCCTATTTATTTGGATTCTAAGGTTTTTGCCAAGATGTTTCACCGGGAATAATTCATCTTGGGGGTTTGAACTACAGATCTCTAATTAGGAAAGAGCCTTCACCGGGAAGACATTCTCAATCCTAGGTCATATTCCTATAATATATATATAGTTTAACTGTCCTAAGGTTTATACTCAAACGTAGTTCTAAACTAATATATGCACAATTTATATTTGACAGTAATTTAAATAAAGACTGTAAATTGAAAGCTTGTAAAGCCTAACCTGGATGGAGTGGAGGCCATTGAAGAAGTATGTACAGAGCCTCAACAGTATTTTTGTTGTTTTGTTGATAACAGTTGAATATATATATGATAAACAGTTAATGGTTTTGAAAACAGAAGAAGTGAAGATGGACAAAGGTCACATAGGTATCTGAAGAGTTTCACCGGGAATAATGCCCTTCAAATACCAGAAGAATGTTTTGAAAACAGAAAGAAGATTTTGAAAATACAGTTTTGAAAACAAGCTAAGAAGAGAAGGTTTTTGGGACTTACACTCTATTAGAGGCCCAGTACTTTACAGTACTGGTGTAAAAGCAAATTGAAAATGATTTGGAATGATACAAGGTTTTGTTGTTTGAAAACCCTAATCATCCGTTTAATCAGAGATTGAAAACAATTTTGAATATTGACAAAAGTCAAATTAATTGAGGTAAAAATAAAGAACTTCTAACTAATTAAGACCTAAACAATTAGGGTTTTACCATAAAATTATTCACAAATTGATTAGGTTAAAATAAAGTGATAATATATATATTTAAAGTATTTAAGAAAACACTTAAAAACATACTATTTTAAACCTAATTAAAATTCAAGAAATACATAATATTTTTATGATTTTTCATAAAATAGGTATATTAAATGATAAGTGTGTGAAAAATGAAGTGAAAATAAATTAATTTGATAGGTTAAATGAATATGTGAAGTTTTGTGAGAAAATGAAAGAAATTGTGTGTAAAAAAATAGTTTTGGCCCTTGGAGGGTTTGAACCCACGCCCTCTAAGCCACACACTCAAAACAAACACCACTGAGCCAACGCGCGTGTGGTGATAGTGACTTGCCTTCATTTGGTTATGTTTCAAAACAAGTTGTAAATCCTTGAAAAATAAAAGAATCAAAAAGTCTGGGGCGAGGGGGATTCGAACCCCAGACCTTGGGCATGAGGAGACTAAGAGCGCATGTGTGGCCACTAGGGCAAGTTATTCAGTCGTTTAAAAAACACCTATCATTAAATATAAAATAAACTCTGCCCTGAGGTTTGAAATTTGCGCGCCACCACCATTGTCATCTTCTTCCTCAAGCTCCGTCAATTCAAATTTCTGAGCTCTCTCAACTCTCAACCATTTGCAATGATGTAAACATGAAACTTGCTCTAAATTCACTCACGATTCTAAATATGTAACTAACATGAATTAATATTAACTACATCTAACTAATTTACCAGAAATCGTGAAGAACCCTAAAATTTCAAAATCAAATTAAATGACTATACTGCAAGATAAATGGATGATGATAGAGGGTTTTCAATCCTCTGATGATGCTGAACAAGATAGAATCGAGCTATTTCATAAAGAGTACTTAAATTAGAGAAGTGAGGTTCAGGAACTTACCTCTGAAAATGGAGGTCGTGAGGATGATTGAGAGCACCTGGGCTTGAATGAATGATCTCAATAGCTTCCCTGAGACTCAATGATGCTAACTGAATGCTTATTGGAGCTTGAATCCTCCTGAATTGCTCTATGGTCCTCCCTCGATTTCAGCTTCAAGTGAACATGGAGGGTGTTGATTCTTGAGTTACAGATGAGCTGCAGCCATCTGGTTAGCTTCACTATGACCTGAGGAATGTTCCTGGATGATTGGCTTGGCTCAGAACCTTCTGAATTACTCCATGGACCTCCAACTGCAAATGCTCCAAAGTGAGAGCAACAATGATGTTCCTCCACTTACAGAAGTGATCCAGGTGCTTGGATCACCTCAAATGACCTCCCTTGAGATGTTAGAATGCTTACTTTCCAAAGATGAGCTCTGGTTTGAAGAAAACGATTCTTCTTGCCAAAGAACTTTGAAAAACAATAAGCATGAGAAGAGAAAGAGAAAGCAAGGAATTGAGTTGCTTTGGTGTGTTTTTTGAATGAGAATGAGCCCTCTATTTATAGGCAATTGGATCAGAGTAAGTGTGCATAGTGAGCTTGCTTAATGAGGTGAGTTTGGTTTCTTAGCCATGAAGAAAGTTTGAAAATATTCCAAATGCAATGATGCATTTTCGGGCTAGCTTCCCCAACCATTGATCTTGCATGATCTTAGGGGACATTTCTGATTCAGAGGAGAGTTCTAATTGGCTTAGAGCAAGATTCCTTGATGATTCACCATTTGCCATAAATTCAAAAATGCAATCATTACATAATCACATGCCTTTGTTTTTGGGAATCTTCTCTAATCCTTATGCAATGATGAATTTGAATGTATGGCATGTCTTCAGATGTATTAGAGGTCGTGTAGCATCATTTAGTGAAGCAAAATGCACAAAATTGCAAAGTTTCAAATTGTACATGACCTATAATTTCACTTCATGAGGCCAACTTTGAACAAGCATAACTCCTAGCTCAAAATGAATTTGGAGAAGGTTGAACACAATTTGGAAAGCCCTAAACATCTACTTCAAATCATTAGTTTGGAGTTTCTTCAGAATCCTTTGGCAAATTTGTGAAAAATGAGGCCAAAGTTGGAAGAAAACTAGGTTAAAACACTTAGAAAAATTTCTAAGTGTTTATGACCTAAACTTCAAAATTTCCAAAACTTCATAAATGGTTGATCTTTTGAAAAAAGTTCCTTTGTAAGATGTTGTTTTATTTTGCAAGATCTACAACTTTCATGTTGGAAGTTTTTTGAGTTGTGTAGGTGAAATTTTGAGTTCTCACCATGCCTTCAAAAACCCTAATTCCCGACTTTTCGCTACTTGATGAATTTCTTTGAATTTCTTTGGTCAAATGACTTTGACATCCATATATTGATGATATTGACCTTTGAAAGTCATTTTTTGACCAAAAACCTTAAAAGTCAATGATGATCCTTCACAGTTGACTTTTTCCAGACAAAGTGAATTTTTGGGCTTTTGTGTAGAAACAAGATCTTTTCCCCAAATGAATGATGTAAATGGATTATATTGAGGTAGTAGAGATTCTTGAATCATGTCTTGAGTTTTGGATTCATGCCCTGATTAAAAGTCAACTATCTTGGTGAATTAGGTCAAAAACCCTAATTGTCGACAAGAGGACAATGATGACTGTAGACTTTGAACTGAGATGTAATGTCCAGTGGATCTTGTCATATGAGTTATTTGAAGATGATTGATGTCTTTGAATGGTTCCCTGGGGCTTTTTAGGGTTTCCCAAAAGTGATCCCTGATTTTAGTCCTTGATAGGCTCAAAACCCTAGTCTGGTGACCTGAGTAAACCTGTACTCATATGACTGGATGTCTAATCAATCATAGATGAGAAAAGTGAAGTTTTTGAGCCTCATGATTGTATTAGGGACTAATCCTTGTATTGATTGATCCTTTGTCTGAGCTTTCTTGTCTTTGAGCATCCTCGATTAGATACCAGATGGAGAAGTGACTGCTCTGGGAACTTGTCTTGACCTGATGAAAAATCCTGAAGATATGCCATCTCAGGGGGGGTCAAAAATTAGGGTATGACAGATACCACCTCATATCATCTACATATGCATCATTTCCATCTCTAACAAATTGCATAGTTTGTGTTTGCTACTTGTGACTCAGCCGGATTAAATCAAGAAATCACTCATCAGTACAAGTAACAATCAATTAGGGTTTTGTTCTCCCTTCATCTCAAAAGAATTATCTTCATAAACAATCAACATTTGGTCCTAAAAGATTCATTTCAACAAGCTCAGGGACTTTGAATCAACCAGATTAGGGTTTTGACTAAAGACAGTATACTCCTGACTTTTGCTCAGGATTTGACCTAATGAATTGGGACATGAACTCAGGACCCCAAGTACATCATTTTGACCTAATCTATTAACTCAAGACATCTTCTACACAAGGATTGATCAACAGTGGAATTTCAAATCATTAGATTAGGGTTTTGAGCTATCAGGGACTGAAATCAGGGATCACATTTGGGAAACCCTAAAAATCCCCAGGAAGTCACTCAAAGGTTTCAATCATCTTCAAATAATCCCTATGGCAATATCCAATTGAAATTACATCTCAATTCAAGATCCACAGTCATCAATTTCATCAGGTCGACAATTAGGGTTTTTGACCCAATTCACCTGAACCATTGACTTTTTAATCAGAACATGGTGCCACAACTTAAACAATGGCTCAAGGTCCTCCAATACCTCAATATTATCCATTCATACCATTCATTTGGTGAGGATAGCCTGGTTCATTTGAAATCTCCAGAAACGCGATTCGTCTGAAAAAGTCAACTGTACAAGATCACCATTGACTTTTTGGAATTTTGGTCAACCATGACTTTTGAAGTTTCAAATCATCAATATATGATATAAGAAGTCATTTGATCAAGAAAAATCAAGAAAATCAATCAAGAATCAAAAAGTCAAAAGTTTGACTTTCCATACTTAGAAAAATTCTAAGTGTTTTTCAATGGTTTTTTCCAAACTTTGGAAGGGAATTTCTCAAAATTTCACCTACAAACTGAAAAAAACTTCCAACATGAAAGTTGTAGATTTTGATCCAATAAACAACTTTGTCACATATGATGATTTTCCAAAAGATCAACCATTTAAGAGATATGGAGCTTCAAAGTTGGTATCTTTTGAAAATTTCACTTAAAATCTCACTTTTCTCAAAGTTCATGGATCTTTTTCACCCATTTCCTTAAATGTCTTGAAGAAACTTCCAACTAGGGTTTTGAAGTACATAACATGAGCTTTCCAAAATGTCCAAGAGCATGAAAAAATATGGAGTGTAGCCATGGTTTTGAATTTTGTCATTAGAGGTCATTATGCATGAAATTTCAAGCCATTTTCACAAAGTTCTTACACTACATGACCTATAATGCAAGTAATGATGCATCAATGCAATAATTGGGAGATATTTTCTGATTTGAAGATCAGAATGGAAGAGGATAAGAAGCTTGGAGATTTAACCATGGTTTAGTCACTTTTAACCATTTGCATTAAATGTAAAGATTCCATTTTATCTCCAAGTGCCAAATCACCATTCTTTGATCAACTTGCAAAGCTTGGAGTTCAGAATCCTTGGCCTATAAATAGAGGTCCAAACTTCATTCAAAATCACACCAAAACCTCACAAATTATAGGTTTTCTCTTTCTTTCTTAGAATGCAAGTTTCTTAAGTTTCAAAGAGGTAGAAATTCCAACCTCCAAATCCTTGATGTTCTGGGCAAAGTGATGATTCCAACAACTTCTAAATATCATATGTTTTGTGTTTGATCCACTCACACACCCCAAATCATCCCAAAACTCAGAATCATCATCTCACCTCCATGTTTGCATAAAGTGAACCTTAACATGCCAATTCTCACATCAAGCCATATCTGCCCAAACTATCACTTCTAACACCCTCCATATACTTCATATGAATGATCCAAACACTCACATATGACCTGTAACCTCATAATCTTCAAATTCGATTCACACTCCAAGGCTCTGCAGATCGGGTTCCATAGCTTAGCACAGGTGAATTCAAATTGTTCCAAGCATCCAGACACCTTCCATAATCATCATTGAAGCTATCCAGATTGTTACAAAGCATCTGTAACACCTCCAGATCAAAATTCAATTCTCAGTTTGGTCGTTTTTGAGGAAAGTACACTTGAACTTCAAACTCCATGAATCATGCATCATAAATGAAATATTGCTTTGCCATCTTGTTTCTGCACTATCACTGATCATTAACCCTCAATCAATTTCATAATTCATCAATCATACACGATTTCATGTTGAAATTCAGTTTTAGGGTTCTTCATGGTCATACGAAAATTAACCATCTTAGAACAAAAATAAATGAAATTAAAGATCACCATCATGTTCCTTATGGAAAATCGAGTGAAATAGACCCTTTACTTAATCAAAACAATTCAGTTTCAAAGATTTTCAAAAAAATCAGTTGAAGGTGTGTTCTTGGCGCCATTTTTGATTCAGAAAATTCAAATACTTGTTTTAAAATATAATCAGTTCAACGCGTGTTATTAACAAGCCACAAGCGTGGCGCAGTTAGTTCATGTTTTGGTTGGTGAGAGTGAGGGCGTGGGTTCAAACCCTGGCAGGACCAAACTCTATTTTTTTTATCACTTTTTTTCTTCAATTTCTTCACAACTTTTACTAACTATTTAACCAATCAAAACTCATCATTTTTACTTCATTTTTTGCACACTTCTCATTTAATATATATATATTATATGAATATCAATAAAATCACAAAAAAAATATTTATTTAATACATTTTTTTATTAAGTTTAAAATGACATTGTTTCTAAGTGTTTTTAATACTTTAAATATTGTTTTTCATTTGATTTTTCAAACCTAATTACTTGTAAATATTTTTTGTGATCAAACCCTAATCACTTAGGTCTCAATTAAGCATTAAATTTGTTTTTTACCTTAATTAAGTTAATTCAAAAACTGTTTTAAAACAAGCGATCGCCGTTTTTCAAAACAATAAACCATTTCTTTTTGGTTCTCTTTGCAAAAAACTCTTGATCAAATCTTTTTGGATTAATCAATTGATTTTCAAAAACAATGGGCCTCTCGAATATTAGAGAGTATAAGTCCCTTTCCTTTTTCTTTGTACAGTTTTTCTTTAAACAGAAAACTTCTTTCAAAACAAAAACTTTTAAACTGTTTTCAAAACCTCGCGCTTTTAAACAAGACAATCAACCATGTTTTATAAAATAAAACAGGGGCCTCCACATAGGTATAAGTCCCATTCCTGTACATGAAATTAGGTATTTCATTGTACACACACCTTTTTGTATATATCTCGTTCAATTTGTTTTTTTTAACTTCGAACAACAAATCAAAAAATGAAGGTTTTCTTTAAATCTTCCCAAAAATACCATGGGCCTCCATGTAGGTATAAGTCCCGAGCCCTTTTGTGAATACTTGTTCACATAACTTTTGAATAAACTCAATGGGCCTCCCCCCGAGTATAAGTCCCGAGCCCCCGTGCATACAAACGGATCATCCTTACAGGTATATTTCCTTCATAAACTCCATTGTATACACACACCTTGTCATATATAACTGTTCATACTTGTTCATATTTGTTCATGTACTTGTCAATATTTGTTTGTACTTGTTCATATTTGTGATTGTGTTATGTATATGCTTGTTCAACTTAGTACAACACTAGGTTCCCCATAGCCTCCTATTGGGCTTCGTGCAAAGAATCTCCCTAGTTTAGGTTAGGACATAGAGTATGGTTTCCCGGTGAAATCGCTCTAAGAGCTCAAACCAACTATACCATGCCTCCCCTTGGGCTTCGTACAAACGACTTGTCCCTCCCATAGCCTCCTCTTGGGCTTACAATGCAAGGACCCTCGGTAGTCCCGCCCATAGCCTCCTCTTAGGCTTACAATGCAAGGACCCTCGGATAGCCTCCTCTTGGGCTTCGTACAAGGACCCACGGGCTTCTTATAAGCATCCCCAATATTCAAAACAAATACCCTAGGAGATTAGACATTTATCATATCTATGATAGGAGTATCTCTTCTATATCATCACAAACAATCAATCAATCAATCAATCAACTTAACTTTTTTTGCCACAAGGCTGGCTAATCAATCAAACTTTTTTTTGCCACCATACTGGCTGATTAATCAAAGTTTTTGTCAAAAGGCTGACTTCATAGAAACTTTTGCCATAAGGCTGGCTGATTAATCAAAACTTTTTGTCACAAGGATGGCTTCATTGAAAGTTTTTGCCACAAGGCTGGCTAAAAAACATCTTTATCATTCTAAGCACCATAAGTGGCATGGCCCAGGGCTTATAATGAAAAGATTTTCAAACAAAATCAAACAGATGTATGCGATGATATAGATTAGATACATCGAACATTTAGATGACATTTGTCTCTTATCCTTTGCTTCCACTAGCATAAGTGGGAACTACGATTGCTCTGACTTTCTCAACATCCCTTTGAGAATACATAGGCACAAGGTCGTATCCTTGGCGAGCAAAACTTCTCCCTCAAACCACTCAAACCTTAGCACCCGTAGACCCCGAGCTACAGATGCTCTGATTCCCTCTAAGGGATATGTATGCAGAGGATCGCGATGATCTTTGCGAGCATAATCAAACAAACACCCTAGGTCCCACCTATCTCACGAGAACCTCTCCATAACATAGAATGAAACAAACATAACAAAGAAACCTATAAAGTACTATAGATACGTTGGGTGCTAATACCTTCCCTTCGTATAACCAACCCTCCTACCCGGAATCTCTCCCCCACTTTTAAGGTTATTGCAGCTTTTTTCCTTTTCCTACTTTAGAAACAATAAAAAGTTTGGTCGAAACAAAAGAAAAATCATTTTTTGAGCACTCGAGCCCAAAGAAGGCATCAGGTGTCTCATCCCGAAAAAAGATACGATTTTTCCCCGCAACAGAAAAATGGCAACTTCACTAGGGACCATCTTTTTATTGTTTCCAAAGAAAGGGTTAATTCTAATTTTTGTGTTTGTTATTTCATTTTTGTTACAAGCTTGGTTCTGTGGTTCTGTTACATCTGTGGTTCTGTTACAAGTGATACATTATGGACAAATCCTAACCCGGATTAAGAACACATAAGAATTAGGTGGAGGGTATAGTCATGTATGGCATACAAGGAGTCAGTCCTTAAAAAGCTGGCATGAGAATCCTTCCGCTCAGTGGAGGTTCCTTGTTGGTAGTATATGTTTAGCAAGTTCAGTTGCGAAGACATTATTGCTTTCATTGAACTGTAGAAGCTGAGTTGGCTGTAGAACCCATAACCCATCCTGGCCTTATTAGGTTGTGGCGCAGAAACTATTCAGGTGAAGACTTGGATTAGTTGTCATGCGGAGAGCCACACTCAGACGAGTTTTTCTTGAGAATATTGCTAGCTCACAAGTTCAGTTGTGCAAGCCGGTAATATCCGAAAGAAAAATGTAGACTCTGACGTATCAGTAGAACATGTTGTGCAGGTGATAAACCCTAGTACTATCCCATGTTTGGTTCTCTGACCTCATGCTCGTGACGCTGGACCTTTGAACCTATGTGTACTATGTTTTGAATTACCATGTTTGTAGTACCATGTTTGCGTTACCATGTTTGCATCACCGTGTTTGCCTTACCATGTTTGTATATGTGGCATTCATGCATCCATGCATTCATACATTCATAAAAATCCATCTTTTTCCATAAAAAAAAAAAACATGATTTTTCCAAAAAAATTTAGAGAATTTTCTTTGCAAACATTATAGGATTAAGTTATGGAAGGGGTAAAAAAGCATACCAAAAAGTACGATTTCAAAATGCCTAATGTGGAAAGACTGAAAGAGTTAGCATCTTCTGTTCAAGATCCTTCTGATTTTAGGAAAAGCCATGGAAAGCTTTTGCCTATCTTGAACACTCATGTTGATGAAGGACTTCTCAAAACTCTGGTTCAGTTCTATGATCCCGTCTACCGATGTTTCACCTTTCCAGACTACCAGTTGGTACCAACCTTGGAAGGATATGCCAATCTTTTGGGTATTCCTGTATCTAACAAAATACCTTTCAATGGTTTGGAAGCCATTCCTAAGTCACCTGTCATTGCAGCAAGTATCCACTTGAAGAAATCTGAAGTAGAGAGTAATTGGACTACCAAAGGAAACCTTCCGGGTTTAACTTCGCAGTTTCTAATAAAGAAAGCCTTTGATTTCATCGAAACTGGTAGCATGATAGCTTTTGAAGCTGTACTAGCCTTGCTCATCTATGGGTTGGTTCTGTTTCCCAACGTCAACGACTTTGTTGATATCAAAGATCTTTCTAATTGGAAATCCTGTTCCGACTTTGCTTGGTGACACGTATTTCTCTATTCATCACAGGAATCGCCAAGAAGGTGGAATCATTATATGTTGTGCACCTCTTTTGTACAAATGGATTGTTTCACACTTACCTAAGTCTCCTATTTTCACGGAAAACCGAGAAGGTTTGCGTTGGCCTCGAAGACTTATGTCTCTTACTAATAATGATATTCATTGGTATACCTTGGCTCGCTGTGGTACAGAAACCATTGATAGTTGTGGAGAGTTCGCCAACGTACCTCTCATTGGCACACAAGGAGGAATTAACTACAACCCGGTCCTAGCCCGACGACAACTCGGGTATGCAAATTCAGCTAAACCCATTGGTCTCGCAGTGGAATGCTACTTTTACCGAGAAGGGGAGGATCCTCAAAGGTTGATAACAAGAATGGTAAGAGCTTGGTACGACGTCCGAAGAAAAGAAAAAGGTGGGGAAAGAAACTGCATTGCTACAAACGCCTATACCTGTTGGGTGAAGAAAAGAGCAAGGGAGTTTCAAATGCCTTATGATTATGAAAAACCCATGTTCCCTGCGGTGTCTCAACTACCCAACATTCCCATTGACACTACAGAAGAATACCAAGAGATTTTAGCCAAGATGAGGTTAGAAAAATACGCTTGGGAAGAAAAGTTTCGTAAGACTGATATGGAAAACAGAAAGTTGAAGAAAAGAGTGAAAGATCACGAAGAAACTCTTTATTATCAAGATGGTTGGCTCATGAGTAAAGATGCGAAGATCCGTCAGAAAGATGCTGCAATCAAGAGGTACATCAAAGAAAGCAAGAGAAATCTTGAAGGTTCAACAAGCAACGCTCCGATGCCTGACGACTGGAAGAATGTTGTTGACAAGCTGAGGACCGAAAAGGCCGAATTGAAAGCTCACTATGGGAAAGAAATCCAGAGGCTCAAGCTGCACAATGCATTTGGTTCTTCGTCTAATGAGGATACTTAGGATTGTTTAGCTTTCTATTTTATCATTTGCTTCTGTAAGGAGCTGCGCTCCAATGTTGTAACATTTCCCATTATTTCAATAAAAGAATAGTTTGTGTTCAAATGTTTGCAAGAAAATAATCTTTAAAATAATTGGAAAAATCATAAATTTCTTTTTGCATACATCATTCTGCATATCGTGTCTGTTGTATAGAGTCTCATCTTTTGGATCTTTCTCCATTAGATCGTCAAGCTGTCGCGTCTCAAAGTTTCTCGACCACGCTCGCAATCAGATCACAGATACAATACTCGTTCAAGCAGAAGAAGAGTAATGGAACACTCTGAACAAGAGAATATTGAGCTCCGTGGTACGGTGACCACCCTTCAAGAAAAATTGGAAAGTCTCACTACTCTGGTTGACTCCCTAATGGCCGCACAGAATCAGCAGCCGCCACCCAACAGTCAAGCGACGGTAACATCTGAAGTCACTACTCCAGTTTCTACAGTTGCATTCAGCATTCCATCTTTCTCTATGCCAGAAGGTTGGGGCACGCCTTTCAGCTTTGGTGCAGGTTTCCGCCATAATTTCTCTGGGGTTCAAACAGCTACAACTGAAGCGCCTGCTACGCAAGGTTCAGCGTTTATTCCACATTCAGGGGTAACTTTTTCCCAAATCACTATGGCACTCTCTCAACCCACTATGACAGTTCCGACCCCTACTGTTCACACTATTCCTTATGATGGCAATGAGATTTATCATGATCAAGGTGATAGCACAAATCAGCGTAATCTTGTGGAAGATCTCCAAGAACAGTTCAACAAGATTCAGCTGGAAGTCAAAGCTATTCGTGGCAAAGATTTGTTTGGGAAAAATGCCCAGGAGATATGTTTAGTTCCCAGTGTACAAATACCAGCTAAATTCAAGGTCCCTGACTTTGAGAAATACAAAGGTAGTTCTTGTCCACAAAGCCATCTCGTGATGTATGCCCGGAAGATGTCTACTTATGCAGATAATCACCAGTTGCTCATCCATTACTTTCAAGACAGTTTGACTGGTGCCGCACTGAAGTGGTATACAGGTTTGGATAGCACCAACATTCGGACTTTCAACGACCTAGGTGAGGCCTTTGTCCGACAATACAAATACAACTCGGATATGGCTCCAGACAGAGATCAACTCCGATCCATGGCTCAGAAAGATCATGAAGCTTTCAAAGAATATGCCCAACGATGGAGAGAAACTGCTGCTCAGATTAATCCACCGTTAAAAGAGAAAGAGATGACAAAGATCTTCTTGAATACTCTTGGCCCGTTTTATTATGAACACATGATTGCTAGTGCTCCAAGTGATTTCACCGAAATGGTAAACATGGGGATGCGTCTAGAAGAAGGAGTCCGAACCGGACGTCTAACTAAAGAAGATGGATCTTCAAGCGGAACCAAAAAGTTTGGAAGTGGTTTCCCAAAGAAGAAAGAACAAAGTGTTGACATGGTATCCCAAGGAAAGCCAAGAGGAAACGTCAATCGTCAACGACAGATTGCTGCTATCGCACCAGCCATTAATACAACACCAAATTCGGGATTTACCCCGCAGTTTCAACAACAACAGCCTCGACAACAGGCTCAACAGTTTAACAATAATCAGAATCGTGTACAAAGAGCTCCACAGTTTGATCCAATTCCAATGACCTACACAGAGTTGTACCCTGCTTTAATTAAAAGAGGTCTTGTTCAAACTAAAACACCACCACCAGTACCTGAGAAACTTCCATGGTGGTACAAAGCTGAGGTCTCATGCCCTTATCATCAAGGAGCACCTGGCCATGATCTTGAGCATTGCATAGCTTTGAAATATGAAGTTCAGAGGTTGGTTAGATCTAATCTCCTCTCTTTCAGAAATTTGAATCCAAATGTGCAAGCAAATCCGCTGCCCAATCATGGAGGGCATGTTGTAAACATGGTGTATGGATGTCCTGGTCCATATCGAGTCTATAATATCAACTTCTCAAGAGCAGATTTGGTACAAATGCACGCTACTCTCTATCAAGGGGCGAATTTTCGCCAGCATCACTACGGTTCCTGTAGCATATGTTGTGTAGATCCTCATGGATGTTCTATTGTGAGAAGAGATCTGCAAGTCTTGCTAGATAATGGTACTATTCAGATCTACAGAAATAGGAATGAAGATGAAGTTAACATGATAGGATGTTATCCGCATGAGCTTTTAGTCTCACATATCAACTCGGAAATGCCTAAAGTTAACGTCATCGTTCCTCATTTCAACATGCCTGAGCGCATAGAAGTTACCTACAACAAGCCAAAGGTTCCTATTGCTCCTTTGATCATTTGTCTACCTGGACTTGTTCCTTATGACTTTGACAAAGCAGTTCCATACAACTACAATGCAACAATGATAAAGAATGGACAAGAAGTTCCTTTACCTACTCTTTCATCTGTCGTGAATATCGCCGATGTGAGTCGAGTAACAAGAAGTGGACGTGTGTATACTCCACTACCTTCAAAGCAGCCTGTTGCTCCTGCAACCGGGCAAAATCCTGTTGATACACCGGTGGGGAATCCTGTGGAAACTCCTGTCAGTAATACAAGCACTGATGTTGGCCAATCCAGTGAAACCAATGTCAATCCTGACTTTGATGAAATTTTGAAGCTTATCAAAAGAAGTGAATACAAGATTGTGGATCAGCTTATGCAGACTCCTTCAAAGATCTCAATACTTTCATTGCTTTTAAACTCTGAAGCACACAGGGAAGCCCTGATGAGAGTCTTGGATCAAGCTTTTGTAGATCATGATGTGACTGTTGACCACTTTGATGGGATAATAGCTAACATAACAGCTTGCAACAATTTAAGCATATGTGATGAAGAACTCCCCGAGGAGGGCAGAAATCACAACCTTGCTCTACACATTTCTATGAATTGTCAGTCAGATTCTTTGTCTAATGTATTGGTGGACACCGGATCTTCCTTGAATGTGATGCCAAAGACGACTCTTGCTCGTTTGTCTTACCAAGGAATGCCTATGAAGTTCAGTGGTGTGGTAGTCAAAGCATTTGATGGATCGCGAAAATCTGTTATCGGCGAAGTCAACCTTCCCATGACAATTGGTCCACATACATTTCAAATCACATACATTCAAGCTGCTTATAGTTGTCTGTTAGGACGACCATGGATCCACGAAGCAGAGGCAGTAACTTCTACGCTCCATCAAAAGTTAAAATTTGTAACAAATGGAAAATTGGTAACAATAAGTGGGGAACAAGCCTTGATGGTGAGCCATTTATCCAATTTCTCTTTCATTGGTGCTGATGATGTGGAAGGAACTCAGTTCCAAGGTCTCTCTTTAGAAGACGAATCTTCCAAAAAGAAAGCGTCAATCTCTTCTTACAAAGAGGCAGTAAAAGTAGTGAAAGATGGAACTACCACCGGCTGGGGGCAAGTTGTGATCCCGACCAAGAATGAAACTAGAGCAGGACTCGGATGTTCACCAACATTCTCAAACTGCACCAAGAAGGATGAAACCCTTCGTCCGATCAAAGAAACGTTCCATAGTGGAGGGTTCCTTAACCCAATTCCTCAAGAGGTTAATGTCCTTATTGAAGAATGCATCGAAGAAGGTCTCTCCGATACTGAAGAAGAATGGAAATGTTATCTCAATGACTCGGGATACATATCTCAGGAAGAACCATATCCTCCTTCAGAGAAAACAAGTGCTAAAGAAATTCCGCCTATTCCTGCAGAGATCTGGGACACCTTGGGACAACTAAGTGGAAAATTTGATTATATGGTGAAATATACTGCACCTGAAAGTTCAAAGATTGCGATTGAAGACATCCAACCAACTGGATGGGGAGATCCCTTTGAATATAATAGTCAACCAGAAGAGGCTTACGAATACTCTCAATTTTCTCAGCAGCCTAAAATTACTGAAGATTTCGGCTTCAATGCATCTACCAAGATTTATAATCCTGAAGATGGTTATTATCACATAAATGCCATTTTTGAAGATAAAGGGGAAGATGGCCCCGCAGTTGACTTAGAAAGTGTCTCTGATAATGAGTCTCTTCATCCTGAAGACTGGGAATTACATCCTGAAGATCCTGAAGATTGTGACTCATCATATGCTCTTCAAGAAATAGAAGAAGACAGTTTCAACTCTACAAAGAACAAGGGTGACAAACCAGGACCTTCAAATCATGCTCGTCCAGCGGTCAATGTCATTGCTGAAGATAATTCTGAGGAGAATTTTCCTGAATACATAATACACAGAGGAGTTCGTTGCTACTGGAAAGCTGTTGACGTTCCGAATGTTGTTCGCCGCTCAAAGTAATCACCTCGCTGTTATTTTGACCTCCTGCCTGGCCCAAAGCAGAGAGATGTTTTATAGGGGCCTTGCTTTTAAATGTTCCGCCCAAATAACTTTGTGTATAGGGCTTTGTTTTAAAAGTTTCCCTCTTTGTCCTGCCCAAGACAAATGAGTTTGTGTTTAGGGCTTTGTTTCAAAAATGAATCATAAATAAAGTGTCATTTTGAATTCCCTACACTATGTGTTTTATTTTTTGCTTTTTTCTTGAAATGGTAATCCTAAAAAACCAAAAAAAAAAACTTTTCAAAAAAATCTGCATACACTCTTGCATTCATAAATTTTCTAAAATAAATATAAATCATATGTGCAGATTTACTATTGATAAACCCATTGAATGCAATAACCCTATGCCCTCTCCCAACTTTGAGTTTCCTGTGTTCGAAGCCGAAGAAGAGGAAGAAGAGGAGATCCCAAACGAGATCTCTCGATTACTTAAGCACGAGGAAAGAGCCATTCTGCCTCACAAAGAGCCTTTAGAAAAGATCAACTTGGGTTCTGAAAAAGACAAAAAAGAAGTGACCATTGGATCACTGCTTGATGCTGATATCAAGAGTAAGTTGACATACCTTCTCAAAGAATATGTTGACGTGTTTGCCTGGTCCTACCAAGACATGCCTGGGTTGGATACCAATATTGTTCAGCATTACTTGCCATTGAAGCCAGAATGTCCGCCAGTTAAGCAGAAATTGCGAAGGACTCACCCTGATATGGCTAACAAGATCAAAACAGAAGTTCAAAAGCAACTCGACGCAGGTTTTCTAGTCACCTCTGAGTATCCTCAATGGTTGGCCAACATAGTGCCAGTTCCAAAGAAAGATGGCAAAGTCAGAATGTGTGTTGACTACCGTGACTTGAACAAGGCCAGTCCAAAAGATGACTTTGCATTACCACATATCGACATGCTGGTTGATAACACCGCTAAATTCAACGTCTTTTCCTTCATGGACGGGTTCTCCGGTTATAATCAGATCAAGATGGCTCCTGAAGACATGGAGAAGACATCTTTCATCACCCCATGGGGTACATTTTGCTACAAAGTGATGCCATTTGGATTAAAGAATGCAGGCGCAACTTACCAAAGGGCGATGACTACTCTCTTTCATGACATGATGCATAAAGAAATTGAAGTTTATATGGACGACATGATAGCCAAGTCCAGCACCGATGAAGAACATATTGAATACCTTTTGAAGTTGTTTCAACGACTAAGGAAATATCAGCTTCGCTTGAATCCTAACAAATGTACTTTTGGGGTTAGATCTGGAAAGCTCTTGGGTTTCATTGTCAGCCAAAGAGGTATCGAAGTAGATCCCGACAAAGTCAGAGCTATTCAAGAGATTCCTGCACCAAAAACTGAAAAGCAAGTAAGAGGATTTCTCGGACGATTAAACTATATCTCCAGATTTATCTCTCAAATGACTGCTACTTGTGGGCCAATTTTCAAGCTTCTCCGCAAAGATCAAGGGGTTGTATGGACTGAAGATTGCCAGAAAGCGTTCGACAGTATCAAGGAATACCTGTTAGAACCACCAATATTGATTCCTCCGGTTGAAGGAAGACCACTAATCATGTACCTTACCGTGTTAGAAGAATCCATGGGTTGTATGCTTGGACAGCAAGATGAAACTGGTAAGAAGGAGCATGCCATCTATTACCTGAGTAAGAAATTCACAGATTGTGAGTCTCGTTACTCCATGCTCGAAAAAACATGTTGTGCTTTGGCTTGGGCTTCAAAACGTCTCCGCCAGTACATGATCAACAATACTACTTGGTTAATCTCCATAATGGATCCGATCAAGTATGTCTTTGAAAAGCCTGCATTAACAGGAAGGATTTCCCGATGGCAAATGCTGTTATCCGAATATGACATTGAATACCGTGCTCAAAAAGCAGTCAAAGGAAGCATTCTCGCCGATCATTTGGCGCATCAACCAATTAATGAATATCAATCTCTCAAGTTTGACTTTCCTGACGAAGATGTCATGTACTTGAAGATGAAAGATTGTGACGAACCATTACCTGAAGAAGGTCCTGATCCTGGATCAAGATGGGCCTAATTTTTGATGGAGCAGTAAATGCTTTTGGCAATGGAATTGGGGCAATCATCATCACTCCCAAGGGTACTCATATCCCGTTCTCTGCCAGATTTCTATTTGATTGTACCAACAACATTGCCGAATATGAAGCTTGTATCATGGGTCTCGAAGAAGCCATTGACTTAAGAATCAAGATCCTAGACATATATGGAGATTCAGCCCTCGTGATCAACCAAATCAAAGACAAGTGGGAAACTTACCACCCTGGCTTGATTCCTTACAGAGATTATGCAAGACGACTGTTGACTTTCTTCAACAAGGTTGAATTGCATCATATACCTCGAGATCAGAATCGAATGGCAGACGCCTTGGCTACTCTATCTTCCATGTTCAAAGTCAATCATTGGAATGATATGCCTACAGTCAGAATCACACGCCTCGAAAGGCCCGCCTATGTATTTGCAACCGAAGCAGTCGTCGATGATAAACCGTGGTTTCACGACATCAAACGCTTCCTTCAAACTCAAGAGTACCCACTTGGGGCATCAAACAAAGATAAGAAAACTCTAAGGAGACTTTCTAGCAGTTTCTTCCTGAACGGAGATGTGCTATACAAAAGAAACTTCGACATGGTTTTGCTCAGATGCGTGGATAGACACGAAACAGACATGTTAATGCATGAAGTGCATGAAGGGTCCTTTGGAACCCATTCAAATGGGCATGCAATGTCCAAGAAAATCTTAAGAGCAGGATACTATTGGTTGACAATGGAATCTGATTGTTGTAAACACGTGAAGAGATGTCACAAGTGCCAGATCTACGCAGATAAGATCCATGTGCCACCGACTCTACTCAACGTTCTCTCATCTCCATGGCCTTTCTCCATGTGGGGTATTGACATGATCGAAATGATCGAACCGAAAACTTCAAACGGTCATCGTTTCATCTTAGTGGCAATTGATTACTTCACCAAATGGGTTGAAGCAGCATCTTACGCCAATGTTACAAGACAAGTGGTTGTGAGGTTTATCAAGAACAACATCATTTGCCGATATGGTGTTCCCAGCAAGATCATTACTGACAATGGTTCAAACTTGAACAACAAGATGATGAAAGAATTATGTGAGGAATTCAAGATTGAGCATCATAACTCTTCTCCTTACAGACCAAAAATGAATGGCGCCGTTGAAGCTGCCAACAAGAACATTAAGAAGATTGTCCAGAAAATGGTCGTCACTTACAAAGACTGACATGAAATGCTGCCATTTGCTTTACATGGGTACCGTACTTCAGTGCGTACTTTAACAGGGGCAACTCCCTTTTCTCTAGTATACGGCATGGAAGCTGTGCTCCCCGTAGAAGTTGAAATACCATCAATGAGAGTCCTCATGGAGACTAAGTTATCAGAGGCTAAATGGTGTCAAAGCAGATATGATCAGTTGAATTTAATCGAAGAAAAACGTATGACTGCTTTATGCCATGGACAATTATACCAAGCAAGGATGAAACAAGCCTTCAACAAAAAGGTTCGACCTCGTGAATTTCGAGAAGGCGACCTCGTGCTTAAAAAGATCTTGTCTTTTCAACCAGATTCTAGGGGCAAATGGTCTCCTAATTACGAAGGCCCGTATGTTGTCAAAAGAACATTTTCTGGCGGCGCCATGACTCTTGCAACCATGGATGGTGATGAACTCCCACATCCTGTGAATGCTGATGCAGTCAAGAAATACTTTGTCTAAAAAATACAAAAGAACAGCTCGGTAAGTTGAAAACCCGCAAAGGGCGACTTAGGCAAAAATGAGCGTCTCGGTGGACCGAAAACCCGAAAGGGCGGTCCAGGCAAAAATTAGAGACAATAAAACAGAAAAAAATTCATCCTGGTAGATTGAAAACCTGAAAGGGCAATCTAGGCAAAAATTAAGGATTTATGACAAAGTAACTGCATCAGTCCATACTTCGTCACCTGAAGAGTCTTTTCATCAAAGGATCTTCAAACAAATCATCGCCAATCTGAAGCAACAAGCACAGTTGGAACTCAAAGTTGTTAGGGGAGAATAGTGGTTATTGCTTTCAATGTAGCCTTTTCCGCATAATTACCATTTCCAACTTTTGTAAATACTCTATGAAATCACGCCTTTAGCTGATTACCATCCTATTAAATAAGTTTGAGCCTTGTGCCCATTTGTTTGCAATTCTAATTTCTTTTAGCTTGCAAAATGACGCTTTAATTGTGTTATTCACTTTTGAAAAAAAAAAGAAAAAAAGGGTTTTAAATGAATTTACTTTTCTTTTTCAAAATAAAAGCGAAACTTTCCTTTGAGTGGTGAACAACCGAAGGAACATCAACAGCTATCTCCATAGGATGAATCAAAGATTATGATAGGAAAAGCTCTTCTATCCCCTGTGAAGAAGGTCTTTTATCCCTAGTGACGGAGATTTTTTATCTCCAGTGAAGAAGTTCTTCCATCTCAGTAAGAAAAGATGCTCATCTTCCCCAGAGAAGTTTAAAGCACGCAGCATCATTCATCACCTGTGTCATCTACACCGTGTTGAAGAACATTTACCAAGTATCTGGTTGTATTGCGACGTTGGTCCGTCTCCAGTATATACTTCTTTGTCTGTCAGTATTGTCAGTATGCATGCTACATTCATGACATTCATCATTCATACATATTTGCATCATTTATGCATTCTTGCATTTTTTCAATGTATGCTTTAAAATCACTTGTTTAGGATATATCTATCCTCTAAAAAAAAGTACGGGAGTGTCATCTCTCCAAGTAGGTTGTCACCCATAAGCAAAAAGAACATTTTCTTTCTCCAGTTCCCCACTGAGATCATTCCTCGTGGAAGAAGGTTGCTTCAGTCTTCTCCTCTCAAAACGAAGGAGAAAATATCCAGTTGAGTTCATTCCTCATTGGGTACAAAGTCTTGTTTGACTGTTTCTTTCCAATTCATTCATGGATAGAACCCTGTCTTTACCAGAGATTCAAATTCCGATTCCCCAAATAGAGTCGTGAAAAATAGACAATAAGCAATAGCCTCATCATCCGAGCAGCTTATGTCTCTTTCAAAAGCTTTTTCCTCTTAAGGAAATCAATCATGAAGACCATTTGACAATCAGGGCCTTATTACTGTTCACAAGGCTGAATAACCAGTAATTTCCCTAACAAAGTCTCCAGGATCATTTTATCACTCGGATGATAATTGGTCATGTCTTCAAAACCACTATCACGAGGCTGGTAGTTGGTAACCTTTTTGTTCCGGTTATATTATTAAACATGTCTATCACCATGCTGATAGTCGGTAATATTAACCGAACCTTTGAAACTCTTATTTACCATGTCAAGTCTATCACCATGCTGATAGTCGGTAATAAAGTTTCATACCTTTCACCATCGCATTATTAAACAAGTCTATCCCTGTGCTGATAGTCGATAATGTCGATAGGTAAGCTTTTCTTACAAAGCTATCATTCCCCGGTGAAGCATACACTTGCTTTCCCAAAAAAAAACGGGTTCTCTTTCTAAAAACGGATTGAGACATCCTTCCCGGTCTCTTTTCCCCAGCGGAGTCAGTTCTTGATATTCCCTCGGTAAAGATATCCTTGCATCATTCGCAATTTTGGTATCTTAGGTCCAAAATTTGCGTCTTCTGATATTTAAGTCTCTTCCACCTATCAAAACGAAGATTTTCAATCTTCATGCCTCAGGTTGAAGAAACTTAAATAGGGGAATCTGTCATACCCCAATATTTGACCTAAGATACCACCTCATATCATCTGCATATGCATCATTTGCATCTCTAACAAATTGCATAATTTGTGTTTGCTACTTGTGACTCAGCAAGATTAAATCAAGAAATCACTCATCAGTACAAGTAACAATCAATTAGGGTTTTGTTCTCCCTTCATCTCAAAATAATTATCTTCATAAACAATCAACATTTGGTCCTCAAAGATTCATTTCAACAAGCTCAGGGACTTTGAATCAACCAGATTAGGGTTTTGACTAAAGACAGTATACTCCTGACTTTTGCTCAGGATTTGACCTAATGACTTGGGACATGACCTCAGGACCCCAAGTACATCATTTTGATCTAATCTATTAACTCAATACATCTCCTACACAAGGATTGATCAACAGTGGAATTTCAAATCATTAGATTAGGGTTTTGAGCTATCAGGGACTGAAATCAGGGATCACATTTGGGAAACCCTAAAAATCCCCAGGAAGTCACTCAAAGGTTTCAATCATCTTCAAATAATCCCTATGGCAATATCCAATTGAAATTACATCTCAATTCAAGATCTACAGTCATCAATTTCATCAGGTCGACAATTAGGGTTTTTGACCCAATTCACCTGAACCATTGACTTTTTAATCAGAACATGGTGCCACAACTTAAACAATGGCTCAAAGTCCTCCAATAACTCAATATTATCCATTCATACCATTCATTTGGTGAGGATAGCCTGGTTCATTTGAAATCTCCAGAAACGCGATCCGTCTGAAAAAGTCAACTGTACAAGATCACCATTGACTTTTTGGAATTTTGGTCAACCATGACTTTTGAAGTTTCAAATCATCAATATATGATATATGAAGTCATTTGATCAAGAAAAATCAAGAAAATCAATCAAGAATCAAAAAGTCAAAAGTTTGACTTTCCATACTTAGAAAAATTCTAAGTGTTTTTCAATGGTTTTTTCCAAACTTTGGAAGGGAATTTCTCAAAATTTCACCTACAAACTGAAAAAAACTTCCAACATGAAAGTTGTAGATTTTGATCCAATAAACAACTTTGTCACATATGATGATTTTCCAAAAGATCAACCATTTAAGAGATATGGAGCTTCAAAGTTGGTATCTTTTGAAAATTTCACTTAAAATCTCACTTTTCTCAAAGTTCATGGATCTTTTTCACCCATCTCCTTAAAGGTCTTGAAGAAACTTCCAACTAGGGTTTTGAAGTACATAACATGAGCTTTCCAAAATGTCCAAGAGCATGAAAAAATATGGAGTGTAGCCATGGTTTTGAATTTTGTCATTAGAGGTCATTATGCATGAAATTTCAAGCCATTTTCACAAAGTTCTTACACTACATGACCTATAATGCAAGTAATGATGCATCAATGCAATAATTGGGAGATATTTTATGATTTGAAGATCAGAATGGAAGAGGATAAGAAGCTTGGAGATTTAACCATGGTTTACTCACTTTTAACCATTTGCATTAAATGTAAAGATTCCATTTTATCTCCAAGTGCCAAATCACCATTCTTTGATCAACTTGCAAAGCTTGGAGTTCAGAATCCTTGGCCTATAAATAGAGGTCCAAACTTCATTCAAAATCACACCAAAACCTCACAAATTATAGGTTTTCTCTTTCTTTCTTAGAATGCAAGTTTCTTAAGTTTCAAAGAGGTAGAAATTCCAACCTCCAAATCCTTGAAGTTCTGGCCAAAGTGATGATTCCAACAACTTCTAAACATCATATGTGATGTGTTTGATCCACTCACACACCCCAAATCATCCCAAAACTCAGAATCATCATCTCACCTCCATGTTTGCATAAAGTGAACCTTAACATGCCAATTCTCACATCAAGCCATATCTGCCCAAACTATCACTTCTAACACCCTCCATATACTTCATATGAATGATCCAAACACTCACATATGACCTGTAACCTCATAATCTTCAAATTCGATTCACACTCCAAGGCTCTGCAGATCGGGTTCCATAGCTTAGCACAGGTGAATTCAAATTGTTCCAAGCATCCAGACACCTTCCATAATCATCATTGAAGCTATCCAGATTGTTACAAAGCATCTGTAACACCTCCAGATCAAAATTCAATTCTCAGTTTGGCCGTTTTTGAGGTAAGTACACTTGAACTTCAAACTCCATGAATCATTCATCATAAATGAAATATTGCTTTGCCATCTTGTTTCTGCACTATCACTGATCATTAACCCTCAATCAATTTCATAATTCATCAATCATACACGATTTCATGTTGAAATTCAGTTTTAGGGTTCTTCATGGTCATACAAAAATTAACCATCTTAGAACAAAAATAAATGAAATTAAAGATCACCATCATGTTCCTTATGGAAAATCGAGTGAAATAGACCCTTTACTTGATCAAAACAATTCAGTTTCAAAGATTTTCAAAAAAATCAGTTGAGGGTGTGTTCTTGGCGCCATTTTTGATTCAGAAAATTCAAATACTTGTTTTAAAATATAATCAGTTCAACGCGTGTTATTAACAAGCCACAAGCGTGGCGCAGTTGGTTCATGTTTTGGTTGGTGAGAGTGAGGGCGTGGGTTCAAACCCTGGCAGGACCAAACTCTATTTTTTTTATCACTTTTTTTCTTCAATTTCTTCACAACTTTAACTAACTATTTAACCAATCAAAACTCATCATTTTTACTTCATTTTTTGCACACTTCTCATTTAATATATATATTTTATGAATATCAAAAAAATCACAAAAAAAATATTTATTTAATACATTTTTTTATTAAGTTTAAAATGACATTGTTTCTAAGTGTTTTTAATACTTTAAATATTGTTTTTCATTTGATTTTTCAAACCTAATTACTTGTAAATATTTTTTGTGATCAAACCCTAATCACTTAGGTCTCAATTAAGCATAAAATTTGTTTTTTACCTTAATTAAGTTAATTCAAAAACTGTTTTAAAACAAGCGATCGCCGTTTTTCAAAACAATAAACCATTTCTTTTTGGTTCTCTTTTCAAAAAACTCTTGATCAAATCTTTTTGGATTAATCAATTGATTTTCAAAAACAATGGGCCTCTCGAATATTAGAGAGTATAAGTCCCTTTCCTTTTTCTTTGTACAGTTTTTCTTTAAACAGAAAACTTCTTTCAAAACAAAACTTTCAAACTGTTTTCAAAACCTCGCGCTTTTAAACAAGAAAATCAACCATGTTTTATTAAATAAAACAGGGGCCTCCACATAGGTATAAGTCCCATTCCTGTACATGAAATTAGGTATTTCATTGTACACACACCTTTTTGTATATATCTTGTTCAATTTGTTTTTTTTAACTTCGAACAACAAATCAAAAAATGAAGGTTCTCTTTAAACCTTCCCAAAAATACCATGGGCCTCCATGTAGGTATAAGTCCCGAGCCCTTTTGTAAATACTTGTTCACATAGCTTTTGAATAAACTCAATGGGCCTCCCCCCGAGTATAAGTCCCGAGCCCCCGTGCATACAAACGGATCATCCTTACAGGTATATTTCCTTCATAAACTCCATTGTATACACACACCTTGTCATATATAACTGTTCATACTTGTTCATATTTGTTCATGTACTTGTCAATATTTGTTTGTACTTGTTCATATTTGTGATTGTGTTATGTATATGCTTGTTCAACTTAGTACAACACTAGGTTCCCCATAGCCTCCTATTGGGCTTCGTGCAAAGAATCTCCCTAGTTTAGGTTAGGACATAGAGTATGGTTTCCCGGTGAAATCGCTCTAAGAGCTCAAACCAACTATACCATGCCTCCCCTTGGGCTTCGTACAAACGACTTGTCCCTCCCATAGCCTCCTCTTGGGCTTACAATGCAAGGACCCTCGGTAGTCCCTCCCATAGCCTCCTCTTTGGCTTACAATGCAAGGACCCTCATATAGCCTCCTCTTGGGCTTCGTACAAGGACCCACGGGCTTCTTATAAGCATCCCCAATATCCAAAACAAATACCCTAGGAGATTAGACATTTATCATCTCTATGATAGGAGTATCTCTTCTATATCATCACAAACAATCAATCAATCAATCAATCAACTTAACTTTTTTTGCCACAAGGCTGGCTAATCAATCAAACTTTTTTTTTCCACCATACTGGCTGATTAATCAAAGTTTTTGTCACAAGGCTGACTTCATTGAAACTTTTGCCACAAGGCTGGCTGATTAATCAAAACTTTTTGTCACAAGGCTGACTTCATTGAAAGTTTTTGCCACAAGGCTGGCTAAAAAACATCTTTATCATTCTAAGCACCATAAGTGGCATGGCCCAGGGCTTATAATGAAAAGATTTTCAAACAAAATCAAACAGATGTATGCGATGATATAGATTAGATACATCGAACATTTAGATGACATTTGTCTCTTATCCTTTGCTTCCACTAGCATAAGTGGGAACTACGATTGCTCTGACTTTCTCAACATCCCTTTGAGAATACGTAGGCACAAGGTCGTATCCTTGGAGAGCAAAACTTCTCCCTCAAACCACTCAAACCTTAGCACCCGTAGACCCCGAGCTACAGATGCTCTGATTCTCTCTAAGGGATATGTATGCAGAGGATCGCGATGATCTTTGCGAGCATAATCAAACAAACACCCTAGGTCCCACATATCTCACAAGAACCTCTCCATAACATAGAATGAAACAAACATAACAAAGAAACCTATAGAGTACTATAGATACGTTGGGTGCTAATACCTTCCCTTTGTATAACCAACCCTCCTACCCGGAATCTCTCCCCCACTTTTAAGGTTATTGCAGCTTTTTTCCTTTTTCTACTTTGGAAACAATAAAAAGTTTGGTCGAAACAAAAGAAAAATCATTTTTTGAGCACTCGAGCCCAAAGAAGGCATCAGGTGTCTCATCCCGAAAAAAGATACGATTTTTCCCCGCGACACATAGCATCAACATTATTATATTTATCATGACTTACAATCTTTTTCTTCTTTTGATGTGCCATGAGACATAGGTTTACGGTTTCCTCTTCATCGCTTGAGCTTTCTTTGCTAGATGAGTCACTATCACTTTCCCAAGCGATGTAGGCTCTTCTTCCTTTTGGTTGCTTCTTTTGAGGTTTACTTTTGGTCTTATCTTTCTTTAGTGAAGGGCAATCCGGTTTGTAGTGACCGGGTTTTCCATAGTTGTAACAAGATCCTCTAGGTTTAGTCTTTTTGTACTCATCTTGCTTGTTAGACTTTGATTGACGTCTATAATCAACTAGATTGTTGTCCGAGTGCTTAATTTCATTCTTTCGAAGATATTTGTTGTACCTTCTTACGAATAATCCCATATCTTCATCCGGACTTTCATCTTCATCACTAGACTCACTATCACATGTATCTTTGGTGGATGACTTAGAACTTGAAGCCTTTAAAGCGATAGACTTCTTTTCCGTGTCCTTTGACTTTTCTTTCTTTTCTTTCTTTTCGTGCTTGTTTAGGTTCATGAGGTCTTGCTCATGTTCTTCAAGCTTTCCGAATAGAGCTGTGAGATCCAATGTAGTGAGATCATTGGCTTCTTTGATTGCCGTGACCTTCGGCTGCCATTCCCTACTAAGACATCGCAAAACTTTGTTAGTATCTACGGCATTGGGAGTAATATGTCCCAATGTGTGTAATCGATTTATAATGTGAGAAAATCTCTTTTGCATATCCGCCATGGTTTCACCATGCTTCATATGAAAGAGATCAAACTCTTACGTTAAAGTATTGATTCTAGCTAGCTTAACATCATTAGTTCCTTCATGGGCGACTTGTAATGCATCCCACATTACCTTAGCCGATTGGAAATGCGACACACGAAAGTACTCATCGACCCCTAAGGAAGCTATAATCATGTTTCTAGCTTTCCAATCATACCCGTAATTCTTTTCATCTTTTTCATCCCATTGTGCTTGAGGTTTAGGTCTTGTGATGCCAGCATCGTTGGTTATGGTGATAGCCATAGGACCATTGACGATGACATCCCAAGTTTTTCTATCAACGGAGTTGATGTGAATGCACATACAGTCTTTCCAATAACTATAGTTTTCTCCTGTGAAAACAGGCGCTTTAGTATACGCCCCTTTTTGACCGTTCTCCATTTTCTAAAAAGTTATATCAAGCACTAGAATGAACCGGAGCTCGTGATACCACTTGTTAGACGATAGGACTGGTCTAGAGGGGGGTGAATAGACCACCTTTTTCCGACTTAAGAAAATTTTAGTTATTTGAAACGTGACTTCCCTGAATCACTTAATCGTCTAAACTTGATTATGTTATCGGTGACCGGATATGTGCACTAAACCGAACGGATGAAAATGTCAAGTGATGAATTACGTTTTAACGAATATCTTGATTGTCTCAATTTCACACTATATGGTATATTACTCACAATGAACGTTTTCACTAAAATTTGAATAAAAATTTGATTGAGTAATTTTATCGAACACTTGGTGATCGATATTTTACCTAACCTTAGTTTTTGTTCAACAATGGAAGTAAACGAAAACAAATGGAAATACGATAAAGTAAAAGCAATAAGGAACACGATATTTGTTTAGACAGTTCCTCTATCGTCCTCGCAGGAGTACGTCTGCCCCTAATTTCAAATGAAATTAGGAAAGTTTTATTAGATTGCAAAATGTTTAACAAGGATAGAAAGTACCAATCACCAACTACACACATGTAGTAAAATTGAATACAATTCGATCCTCCCCTTGATTCAAGTTGAATCAAGTCAATGTCTAAGATCTTCACGATCAAGACCCCGATAGTTCCTTTCTCAATCCTCCGGTTGTAGCACGTTTGTTGAGTAGATCTTCAATCTCTCAAACCCTTATGCACGGCTGAATTGATTACCAAAGCGAATCGATCGTCAAAAACCTTTGAACAAAATCTTTAATGAAGAAGGAAAAACCCTAAGGTTTTATACAAGAAACACCCTCAACAATCTTCACTCGAACAAGATGAATGTCTACCGTCGAATCTCAAACAAGACAAACTCTACCGTCGAACCTTATCAACACACGTTCCTTACTTCGATCGAGAAAGATGATTATGTGTGATTCTCGATCAATAAGCGAAAGGTTGAAGATGACAAGAAGCTGAGTCTATATTTCACGTTTCTTGTTGTTTTTGCTTGAGAATGATCACTTGAGTATTTATACCACATACAATGCATAGATCAAAATGAACACAGCAGAAAACCAAAATTATTAGCGACAGGTCGACCTGCTCTCTGCATAGGTCGACCTATGTAATGCTTTGCACCTGAAAAATGAGCCAAGTGAGACCTTTGCGTCGACCTAAAGGGTCGGCGTGCGCATTCCCGTGGATTCCCCAAAAGGCCATGCGTCGACCTAATGAAGTAATGCGTCGACGCATTCCATTCTTGCACTTGAGCAGCCAAACTTTGATGCGTCGACCTGAAGGGTCGGCGTGCGCATTCCCGTGAATACCTCAAAAACCCAATGCGTCGACCTAAGAAGGTGATGCGTCGACGCATTCATCCTTCACCTGACTTTCTTCACAAATGGCTTGCAATAGGTCGACCTATGATGTGTGTGAGACGACCTATTGATGTTTTGTGTCCAAAAATGCTTGTCTTGGTTGCATGTGCTTGATTTTTATGTTTCCACTTAAGTTGCGGTTGATTCACAATATTTTGACAGCATGAAAACAACACCTTGCCCTCACATATGTTGTTTATCTCAATTTTATGTATTAGAGGTTTTAGGGTTTTGGAATCTATAGAGTAAATTGGATGATTTTGATGAAATTGAATGGATATAGGTTATGGTTAATGTTAGATAACCTCAATGTATGATAGAAATGAGTTATAATGTTGAATTGGTACTGTTTTGATGATTACAATTGTTTTGGTGCGTTTTGGTTTGGACTGGAGAAGATGAAATGTTGTCAAAAAGGGGATTTTTGAGTTTTTATGTAGCATGAGTCGACCTATACTGAAGCCAGTGTCGGCCTGAGCTAACCCGCAAGGGCAAAAATCTGGGGTTCTTCAGGATGAGTCGACTCATGGGTCGGCCTGAGCATTTCCCGCAGGTTATCTAATTTTTTTGACATATTTTGTAAAGACCATAACTTTTAAACCGTTAGTCCATTTTGTGTGCCGTTCAAAGTTGTCATACCCCAATTTTTGACCTAAGATACCACCTCATATCATCTGCATATGCATCATTTGCATCTCTAACAAATTGCATAGCTTGTGTTTGCTACTTGTGACTCAGCAGGATTTAATCAGGAAATCACTCATCAATACAAGTAACAATCAATTAGGGTTTTGTTCTCCCTTCATTTCAAATGAATCATCTTCATCAACAATCAACATTTGTTCCTCAGAGATTCATTTCAACAAGCTCAAAGGCTCTGAATCGACTGAATTAGGGTTTTGACTGAAGATAGCATACTCTTGACTTTTGCTCAGAGATTGACATAATGACTTGGGACATGACCTCAAGACCCCAAGTGCATCATTTTGACTTAATCCATTGGCTCATAACATCTTCTGCACAAAGATTGATCAGACAAATCCTCAGATCAGGGTTTTGAACTATCAGGGACTGAAATCAGGGATCACATTTGGGAAACCATAAAAACCCCCAGGAAGTCAATCAAAGGTTTCAATCATCCTCAAATAATCCCTATGACAATATCCCATGGAAATTGCATCTCAATTCAAGACCTACAGTCATCAATTTCATCAGGTCGACAATTAGGGTTTTTTGACCTAATTCACTAAACCACTGACTTTTTAATCAGGACATGGCGTCACAACTCAAACCATGGCTCAATATCCTCAAATGCTTCAATATGATCCATTCATACCATTCATTTGATGAGGATAGCCTGTTTCATTTGAAATCTCCAGAAACGCGATTCGTCTGAAAAAGTCAACTGTACAAGATCACCATTGACTTTTGGGGAATTTTGGTCAACCATGACTTTTGAAGTTTTGAGTCATCAATATATGATATGAGAAGTCATTTAATCAAGGAAAATCAAGAAAATCAACCAAGAATCAAAAAGTCAAAAGTTTGACTTTCATACTTAGAAAATTTTTCTAAGTGTTTTTCATGGTTTTTTCCAAACTTTGGAAGGGAATAACTCAAAATTTCACCTACAAACTGAAAAAAACTTCCAACATGAAAGTTGTAGATTTTGATCCAATAAACAACTTTGACACATATAAATTGTTTCCATAAGATCAACCATTTAAGAGATATGATGCTTCAAAGTTGGTACCTTTGGAAAATTTCACTTAAAACTTCATTCTCTTCAAAGTTCATGGATCTTTTTCACCCATTTCCTTAAAGGTCTTGAAGAAACTTTCAACTAAGCTTTTGAAGTGTGTAACATGAACTTTCCAAAATATCCAAGAGCATGAAAAAATATGGAGTGTAGCTATGGTTTTGAATTTTGCCATTAGTGAACTTTTCACTTGAAATTTCAAGTCATTTTGCCAAAGTTATGAACCAAATTGCCAAATGATCCAAATAATGATGCATAGATGCAATGATTGAAGATATTTTCTGATTTGAAGATCAGAATGGAAGAGATAAGAAGCTTGGCAAAATAACCATGGTTAAGTCACTTTTAACCATTTGCATTTAATGTAAAAGATTCCATTTTATCTCTTAAGCCAAATCATCACTTCTTGATCAACTTGCAAGAGCTTTGCATTCAGAATCCTTGCCCTATAAATAGAGGTTCAAATCACTCTTCAAATCACACCAAAACCTCACAATTATAGGTTTTCTCTCTTCTTTCTTAGAATGCAAGTTTCTTAAGTTTCAAAGAGGTGAAATTCTCAACCTCTAAACCTTTGAAGTTCTGACCAAAGTGAGGGTTCTAACATCTCATAAACATCAAGTGTGATGTGTTTGATCCATCCACACACCCCAAAAACACCTAAATCTCAGAATCACTCTTCAACCACCATGTTTGCATAAAGAGAGCCTTATCATGCCAAAATCAAATCCAGGCCATTTCTGTCCAAACTATCACTTCTAACACCTTCCATATACTTCATATGAATGATCCAAACACTCACATATGACCTGTAACATCTCCATCTTCAAATTCGATTCATACTTGAAGCAACTGCAGTTCAGGTTCCATAGCTTAGCTCAGGTGAATTCAAACTGTTCCAAGCATTCAAACATGTTCCATAAGGTCCATTGATGCTGTCCAGATCAAGAAACAACATCTGTAACACCTCCAGGCACGATTTCAATTTCCAGTTTGGCCGTTTTTGAAGGTAAGCCTCATGAACTTCAAACTCTATCATACATGCATCATAAATGAAAAACTGCCATACTATCTTGTTTCTGCACATGCATAGATCATTAACCCTCAATCAATAGCCAATTATCTTGCACAAACACGATTTCAGATTGAATTAGGGAATTAGGGTTCTTCGTGTTCACCAGAAAATTAATGATCTTAGAGTGAAAATAAATGGAATTAAATGGTACCATCATGTTCCTCGTCCAAAATCGAGCAAGATAGGCTATTCACTTGATCAAAACAATCCAGTTTTCAGAATTTTCAAATTTGAATTGGGTTTGTGTTCTTGGCGCCATATTTTTGAAACTGAAATTTGGAAATTGATTCAAAATATATTTTAATTCGTTGCAAGTATTAACAGACCACGCGCGTGGTCCAGTTGGCTAAGTTTTTGAATGGTAACCTCAAGGTCACGAGTTCAACACTCCAAGGGACCAAACCTTCTTTTTTAGCACTATTTTTCTTTCAATTTTTTACAAACTTCATCTAATTATTTAACTAACCAAATCAATTCATTTTTCATTCATTTTTTACACACTTCTTATTTAATATACCTATTTTGATAATATTAAAAAAAATCACAAAAAAGGATTTATTTAATGTGTTTTTAATTAGGTTTAAAATGATACATTTTTAAGTGTTTTTAATACTTTAAATATTGTTTTTCATTTAAATTTTTAACCTAATCACTTGTAAATATTTTTTTGTGATCAAACCCTAATCATTTAGGTCTTAATTAAGTATTAAAACTTGTTTTAACTTAATTAAGTTGACTTTTGTCAAATTCAAATCGTTTTAAAACGAGCGATCGCGATTCTTTTTTTTAAAACGATAAACCACTTCTTTTTGATTAAATTCTTTTGACTAATCAATTAATTTTCAAAACAAAGTGGGGCCTCTCGAATATTAGAGAGTATAAGTCCCTTTCGTCTTTCTTTATACAGTTTTTGTTTTAACAGAAAACTTTTTCCAAATAAACTTCCAAACAGTTTTTTTAACAAACAAATCTTTCAACTCTTTTTAAACCATCCACCATGTTTGATGAAAATAAAACATGGGCCTCTCGAATATTAGAGAGTATAAGACCCCCTCTTTTTCCTTTTTACAGTTTTTCTTTGTATAGAAAACTCTTTCAAAACAATACTTTTCAAAACAATCTTCAAACAGTTTTTTTCAAAAGCGAAACCTCGCGTCTGTAAATAAACAATCAACCATATTTTGTAAATACCACGGGCCTCCACGTAGGTATAAGTCCCAAGCCCCTTTTGTACATACTCACTCTAGTACATGAAATTAGGTATTTCATTGTGCGCCTTTTGTACATATCTCAATCAATGTGTTTTTTAACTTTGAATAACAAACCAAAAATGAAGGTTTCTTTAAATCTTCCCAAAAATATACCATGGGCCTCCATGTAGGTATAAGTCCCGAGCCCCTTTGTAAATACCTGTTTACATAGCTGTTGAATAAATTTAAATGGACCTCTCCCCGAGTGTGAGTCCTGAGCCCTGTGTATACAAATGGATCATGCTTACAGGTATATTTCCTTCATAAACTCCATTATACACACACTCTGTCATATATGTATAATTGTTCATATTTGTTCATGTACTTGTTCATGTTTGTTCGTACTTGTTCATATGTGTGTTTGTGTTATATATGCTTATTCAACTTAGTACAACACTAGGTTCCCCATAGCCTCCTATTGGGCTTCGTGCAAAGAATCTCCACTAGTTTAGGTTAGGACATAGAGTATGGTTTCCCGGTGAAATCGCTCTAAGAGCTCAGACCAACTATACCATGCCTCCCCTTGGGCTTTGTACAAACGAGTGACCCTCCCATAGCCTCCTCTTGGGCTTACAATGCAAGGACCCTGGATTGTCCCTCCCATAGCCTCCTCTTGGGCTTACAATGCAAGGACCCTCGGATAGCCTCCTCTTGGGCTTCGTACAAGGACCCACGGGCTTCTTATAAGCATCCCCAATATCCAAATCAAATACCCTAGGAGATTAGACATTTTTCATCTCTATACTAGGAGTATCTCTTATATATCATCACAAACAATCAATCAATCAAACTTTTTTGCCACAAGGTTGGCTAATCAATCAAATTTCTTTTTGCCACAAGGCTGGCTAATCAATCAAACTGTTTTACCACCGTACTGGATGATTAATCAAAGTTTTTGTCACAAGGCTGACTTCATTGAAACTTTTGCCACGAGGCTGGCTGATTAATTAAAACTTTTTGTCACAAGGCTGACTTCATTGAAAGTTTTTGCCACAAGGCTGGTTAAACAAAAACATCTTTATCATTCTAAGCACCCTAAGTGGCATGGCCCCGGGCTTATAATGAAAAGATTTTTAAACAAAATCAAACAGATGTATGTGATGATATAGATTAGATACATCTAGCATTTAGACGACATTTGTCTATTTTTCTTTGCTTCCACTAGCATAAGTGGGAACTACGATTGCTCTGACTTTCTCAACATCCCTTTGAGAATACGTAGGCACAAGGTCGATCCTTGGCGAGCAAAACAAAACAAAAAAAAAAACATTCAAACCTTAGCACCCGTAGACCCCGAGCTACAGATGCTCTGATTCCCTCTAGGGGATATGTATGCAGAGGATCGCGATGATCTTTGCGAGCATAATCAAACAAACACCTTAGGTCCCACCTATTTCACAAAAACCTTCACCACAACAAGAATGGAATAAAACATAACAAAGAAACCTATAGAGTACTATAGATACGTTGGGTGCTAATACCTTCCCTTCGTATAACCAACCCTCTTACCCAAAGATCTCTTCCCCCACTTTTAGGTTATTGCAGCTTTTTTCCTTTTCCTCCTTTGGAAATAATAAAAAGTTTGGTCGGTACAAAAGAAAAATCATTTTTTTGAGCACTCGAGCCCAAAGAAGGCATCAGGTGTCTCATCCACAAAAAAGAGGAAACAAAACGATTTTTCGCCCGCGACAGAAAAATGGCGACTTCACTGGGGACCATCTTTTTATTGTTTCCAAAGAAAGGGTTATTTCTATTTGTTATGTTTTTGTTACATGTGTGGTTCCTTGGTTCTGTTACTGGTGTGATTCTGTTACAAGTGATACATTATGGACAAATCCTAACCCGGATTAAGTACACATAAGAATTAGGTGGAGGGTATAGTCATGTATGGCATACAAGGAGTTCAGTCCTTAAAAAGTCAGCATGAGAATCCTTCCGCTCAGTGGAGGTTCCTTGTTTGTAGTATATGTTTAGCAAGTTCAGTTGCGAAGACATTATTGCTTTCATTGAACTGTAGAAGCTGAGTTGGCTGTAGAACCCCAACCCATCCTGGCCTTATTAGGACGTGGTGCAGAAACGATCCAGGTGAAGACTTGGATAGTTGTCATGCGGAGAACCACACTCAGACGAGTTTTTCTTGAGAATATTTCTAGCTCACAAGTTCAGTTGTGCAAGCCGGTAATATCCGAAAGAAAAATGTAGACTCTGACGTATCAGTAGAACATGTTTTGCAGGTGATAAACCCTAGTACTATCCCATGTTTGGTTCTCTGACCTCATGCTCGTGACGCTGGACCTTTAAACCTATGTGTACTATGTTT